>NW_006262022.1:17693731-17841980 GCF_000493195.1 Citrus x clementina
ATACCATGGTAATACTTTCACACTCATCAATTGTTCATCTGGAAATGACTCAATATTAATGGTTCTGTAATTGTGTCAAAATAGAGACGAGAAAGATGGTTAGCCACGACATTTTCTGTGCCTTTCTTATATTTAAATTTCAAGTCGAATTCCTGCAAAAGTAACACCCAACGAATTAGTTTAGCTTTTGCATATTTCTTTGTGAGAAGATATTTAAGAGCAGCATGATCTATGAACACAATTATTTTACAACCAATGAGATAAGATCAAAATTTCTCTAATGCAAACATTACTACTACCATTTCTTTTCCAGTAGTTGAATAGTTCAACTGTGCATCTTTCAATGTCATACTAGCATAGTAAATAACATGGAGAATTCAATCAACTCTTTGTCCTAATACTGCTCCTACTGCATAATTAGATGTATCACACATGAGCTCGAATGGTAAGCTCTAGTTTGGGGGCTGAATGATGGGTGATGATGTCAACAACTACTTTAAGTTTTCAAATGCCATAAGACATGAATCATCAAAGATAAAAGATACATCCTTAGCAAGTAGATTGCATAAGGGTCTATAAACTTTGCTAAAATCTTTAATGAAACGTCTATAGAAACCAGCATGCCCAAGGAAAGATCTTACTTCTCTGATTGTTTTAGGTGGAGGAAGATTGGAAATGAGATCCACCTTAGCTTTGTCAACCTCAATACCATTGCTCGAAATGAAGTGACCGAGAACAATGCATTGTTTTACCATAAAATGATACGTTTTCCAATTTAAGACTAAGTTCTTTTCGATACATCTCTGCAGAACTAGTGTTAGATGATGTAAACATTGATCAAATGAATCACCAAAGACAGAAAAGTCATCCATAAAGACTTCAAGGAATCGTTCAACCATATCAGGAAAAATGCTTAACATGCATTGTTGAAATGTAGCAGGTGCATTACATAATCCAAATGGCATCCTCCTATATGCAAAAGTACCAAAAGGGCAAAAAATTACAAGAAAATAACTAAAAGAAATTATTTACAAAAATTAATTCTACGAATTAAAATAACTTACCTCCCCGGCAACGGCGCCAAAAACTTGTTGTGCAAATTTTATTGAACTCGCAAGTGCACGAATCTATTGTAGAATAGATTAATGGTGATGAGTGTTGATCCCACAAGGAAGTGGATTTTAATTGTGTGTAGAATTAATTTTCTAAATGGTTGATTGGATTTTTGGTGAAAATAATTTGGAATATTCTAAAACTTAAATTAAAATGACGAAAATAAATTGAAGAGAAATCTATTGAACTGAAGCACTTGGGTAAATGGATCCGTATAAACATGCACCATGGGCTAAATATTCCTTATTAGTGCCAATTAAATCATGAGGGGAGAATCCACACCTCATGAACCACACTCTAATCAATATGGTGCTAAGGGCTTATCGTGCCAAATAATAATAACATTGTACTAGGGAGTCGGTGAAACCAGGACGGTATCTATATAAGATTATTATTATTTGTCGACGAAAAGTCAAAACATTCACAAAAATTAGAGGGGAAGAGAAAATAAATTTACCAAATAAAGCCCATGGCACATGTTGAGACTTCACTTTCAACCCAAGCTTGAAAGAAAATTAGCTACTCATAATTGAACTAGGGGTAAAATAGAAATTTATTAAAATACGTAGAAAATACAAGATGGAGAAAGAATTACATAAAATTGACCTAAAAAATGAATTCAGAGATGCCAAATTAGGAGGGGAGAGCTCCTTTTTTATAGATACATTGAATAAATCATGGTCATCAGATCAAAAACATTTCAGACACTCAGGATTGCACCATGTCATCAGTCAACAGTAGGCGGTTTGACCACACAGTTTGAATAGTGATGCGGTTTGGTTGAAAATAATCCTGTGTATATGCATGTACCGTACGCGTGATTTTTGGTCCACTAACATGCTGCTACGTCACCGATCAACAGTACATAAGAATTTTAGTCCAACAGGATCGTGACACCTCATCAGTCAATGCCACATCATCGGTCAATGCCACGTCATCGATCCGTCTATGTAAACAGTAACGTAGACAGTACCGTACATGTGAACAATGCCATTTTCCCTTTTATGCTCCTCCTAAGATTTTCGACCGTCCTGAGTTCAGAAGTGATGTCTGTTTTGCTATCCGATCTCTCGTTCATTGTGAAATGACCATGATACCCCTAAAATACATAAAATACTTAATTAAAATAAAACACACATAATTAAATCACAAGACTTAAATACATAAAAGTAGGAATGTTAGTAAAATTTAAAGTATAAAATGACGATTTTCTCCTTTATAAATATACACTTTCTGACACTCAACACACCCCCCAACCAACTTATTGCTAGTCCCTAGCAAATAAAGTGAAAACAAAATTCAAATCCAAAATGTTTTTTTTAAACACTCGTGTTTATTCAATCAGACTAATTATATCAATCAAATAAAATTATAAGCATTATCTCCAGTTTACAGAAACATCACACCTACATCAACTATCCACATGAATCCCCCCAGTAGACTTTGTCATGGCTACTTTCTGACACTCAACATTTATCAGAGTAGATGGATCCCTAGACCTACTTCTTTCAAGATTCTCTCCAATGCTTCCTTCCCTCTGGAATTGACTGTTTCAATTTTGATTGATAAGGAGCATAAATGGGATGAAAATATTATCAAGCAGCATTTTGATCCTGAAGATTCTAGAAAAGTTTTGAAGATCCCCCTCCTAAGAACTCCAAAGCCAGACCATATGATATGGGCTTACGATAGGCAAGGCATGTATTCTGTTAAAAGTGGTTATTAGGTTGCTAATCACTTAATGTTTAAAGACCAACCAAGCTCTTCAAAAGCGCGGTCAATAGAATGAAATGAAATTTGGATGCTGGAAATTCCCAAGAAAGTGAAGATTTTCATGTGGAGAGCAGCCCGTGATCTTCTACCTACTGCGGGAAATCTGTGAAAAATGAAAGTTTTATAGGATCCTTTGTGCCAAATATGTGGAAAGAAGAGGGAGAATATTTTCCATGCTCTTATAGAATGTAAGTTTTCCAAAAAGGTGTGGAATCAAAATAGTTTCAAAGTGGATCTTGATGGCCTGGCCGACCAAAACATATTAATGGTTATGCAAGAAATAGCAGGAAAAAGAAACACAAAAGATATGGAATTTTTTGTGACCTTCTGCTAGGCAATTTGGCACTCAAGAAATCTCCTCATTTTTTAAAGAAAGAAAGAGGACTCTGCAATTCCAGTGGCCAGAGCTGAAGCAACAGTTGAAGCTTATAGAAGAATCAAGACCCCCATATGAAGACAGAAGCAAGGAAGAAAAATGAGCTAAGTTGGAATCCTCCCCCTGAGGGGTGGTTTAAAGTCAATACAGATGCAGCAATTCAGATACAAGAGCAGAGGATGGGTCTGGGAATATTGATCAGAGATTTAAAAGGTGGTTTTGTAGCTGCAACTATGAAAACATCCAAATTTTACGACAACATAACATATGCAGAAGCTGAAGCAATAAATTTAGGAATTGAAGTAGCAGAAAGAGCAGCAATTCGGTCGTTGGTTATTGAGAGTGACTGTCTAGAGGCAGTTAATCAAATTTCTATAAAAACTAGGAATGTCTCAGAGCTTTCATGGATCATATCGGAAATCCAAAACCAGATGCAGAGGCTTAAAGCTGTCAAAGTGCAATTCTCTCCACGTAGTTGTAATGGCATTGCTCATGAACTAGCCAAGAAGGCTTTATTTGTTATTGAACCTGTTCAGTGGTTGGGCACATGTCCGCCTCATCTATTGTATCTTTGTTTCTTAAGTTATGAAAGTTTGCTTTCCGAACAAAAAAAAAAAAAAGTGAATACTTTATCGTTATATATATAAGTATAGTTGTTCATTAATTAATGGGTAATATAAAGGGAAAAGGACGGCAACACACTTAAGGTTTTGGAAAATAGTCATGTAGATTTCTAGGTTTTCCCTAAAAAATTATAAAATCTTTTTTGACCTTAATATCATTTGAATATATTAACAAAAATAATTGACTTTAAAAATCTTTAATAAATATAAATAAAATATGAATAATTTAATCTATCCAGTAAACTAATAATATTAAAATATTTTAAATACTTTTAAAATTTAAATTATTATATTATTTTAATAGTCTATTTGTATTTATTATAAACCAAACCAAATATCCATCTCTACCTCATAATAATTAGATTAAGCTAATACTTTATCATTATAAAAAAGTATCATTATTCATGAAATTGATAGATATTATAAAGGGACAAGGATGACTACTTTATCCAGGTTTTGGAAAATAGTCATGCAGATACCTAAGTTTTTAATAATGAATACCAAGGTCCTTTTTTTACCATAGTATCTTTTGGATATAGTAACTAAAATAATTGACTTTAAAATTCTTTAATAAATACAAATATAATACAAATAATTTAATATATGTAGTAAACTAATAATATTACAAATTTTTAATATTTAAAACGCCTTTAAAATTTAAATTATTATATTATTTTAATAGTATATTTGTATTTAGTATAAAGATTTTAAATAAATCATTCGGTTAAATAGATTTTACAATTAATAAAATATATCTCACGTATTAATAATGTTAAAATTATTTTATATAATAATCAATATAATTTATATTTTTATATACTTATTTTAATATTATATTTCTATTTATTCTAAAATTTACTTTAATATAATAAACTATATCTACTAGATTGTAAAGTATTGTTGTATTTTATGAATATTGAAATCATTTCAAAATGTATATATTATCCCTTTATTGAAATTTTGTGGGTCTATGTAACCTAAGTTACGTAACCATTTTCCCATCCTAAGGGTGTAGCCGTCCTAGTCCCTATTATAAAAATATAATTACTAGTGCTGTGTTTAAATCCTCAAATTCCAAGAAACAAACACCCTAAGACTGATCGCTGGCATTATATTCTGAGTTATCAGCCCTTCATAATTCTTTACCATCTCCAGAGCTAAGCAAACTGAGTCTTATATAATTGATTGCAAACTTTTGCTTCTGGTTGATGGATCGTTTGGTTCGGTTTTACTGATATAAAGTTTCTGGAAGAGAATGTGGCAGCACTGATAATCAAATTCATCCCAAATATCTGGAGCGAGATCCCTGCGGATTAGCTGCCACTTATATTCAAAAACTGGCTCAGGATCTAAAGTCGCTTAAAGCTTATACTTTTAACCCAGTCCTTATTCTTAGTCAATATGGAATAATTCCCTTATAACACTTACCACTCAACCACCGAGTGGTTTCATATCTTAAACGCATTTAGTTTCAATTTTCAAGGCATTGTGGGCTTTTTCATTTTTCCAAACCTGACCAATACTTGTGTATGTCATAGGCAAAGTACATTAGGCAAAATATAATGTACGTGTATTTTTGCCAAGTTTCAAAGAGTATATGTCACTAGCCCTTGGAAATTAAGCAAGACTAGTCCTTAACAACTAACTACATATCATTAATACATAGGAATTAAGCAGCAACATGTCAACACACTAAGTTGATGAAAATTTTTCGAACACAAAATATTTGTGGGAAAAACCCAATCTTATTAAAACCCAAACTTATTTATTTGAAACTGATCTGATTGATCACATACTGTCGCCGTAGTTCTCAATATCAAATGACAACACAGAATGAGTTTCTGGATGGGCAATCTCAGCCGTCGCATGTTGAAACCTATTGGAGACTGATGAATCACCCAACAAATGCTCGGTCTCTTCACTGTTCTCCTGAGCCCATAAATTGTCATGCAACTTTTTTATCCTGTCGAGCTCCTCAGAAACTTGTCTCATTGTCGGCCTATTTAAGCAGCTACTTCTTAAGCATTTACTTGCAAGCTCAGCAACAATTTCCATCTCCTCCATTTCTGTTTCATCAGCAACCTCAAAGCTCAGAATCTGACGCAAACTGTAATCTTCAATCGAAGAGAGAAAATATTGAATAATGCTAATCTTCTCATTGGATGCCAATGTCTTGTGAGAGCCAGGTTTCACGCCGGTTAACAATTCCACAAGGACAACTCCAAAGCTATACACATCACTCTTCTCAGTTAAATTACCTGTCGTTAATTGGTACTGGTTAGTTTAATTAGTAAAACATTTTGGGATGGTATAAGAGGTTTGCAATTCGAACCCTTTCAGCAAAGGTGAAACTTAAAAATCACTAGTCTAAAAAATTTCTTAGTCCCAATAAATTTAAAAGTTTCCTATAAGCCATAGTAAAATAGATAATGTTAATATTGGTCCTTAACACATTTTCTTATAGGCTAAATAAAACTAGAAATTACTAGTTCATGCTAAACAATATTTATACATATAACTAAGGAAAAATTCATGCATATATATAAATAAGAAAAAATCATTATAGTCTCAATGAATAATATTTATTGAAATATTATTTAGAACTTGGATTAAAATAAATTATTAGTTTCACCACCGCCTCTCACATCGAGGAGAAAATTGGGTTGCACATTAAGCTATCAAAAAAAAAAAAAAAAAATACCTGTCATTAGATACTCTGGATCTAAGTAACCAAAAGTCCCTTGCATTTTCGTGGCCATAGCTGCTTGATTTGGAGAAATCAACACTGAAGCCCCAAAATCAGCAACCTTCGCCGTATAATTGTCATCCAAAAGTATGTTGGTAGACTTTACATCTCCGTGGATGATTGGAGGGCTTGCTAAAGAATGGAAATAGTCAAGGGCTGAAGCAGTTTCCGCCGCAATCCTCAGACAATTTTTCCAAGTTTTTAAAACTTGTGAACTCTTACTATGGATATGGTGAAATAGAGTTCCATTGGAAACAAATTCATAAACCAGTAGAGGCACTTTTGTTTGCAGACATAGCCCTAAAATCTTGACCACATTCTTATGGTTTATTTGTGAAACTATTCCCATTTCGTGCTGAAATTCTTGGCTTACCCGAATCTTATCTGCCTCTTTAGGCTTCTTCACTGCAACTTGGGTATCGTCAGATAAGACACCTCGGTAAACGGAACCAAAGCCGCCTTCACCTAGAAAGTTGCTCTTATCATAATTTTTGGTAGCTTTTATTAGCTCTGCCTCACTGAAAATCCTCACTCGTTGATGCTTTAAAATCATACCACCATTGTTGAAGAAGTTTCTCTTCTTTCTTCGTTCTCTACATGCAATGAAAGCCAAAATTCCGACAGTCACAGTGAATATAGCTGCTCCTATCACTGCACATGTGAAAAAATAGAGACAAAAAATAAGATATATAAAGTAACATGATCCGTTGTTTTTGCAGAATTCCAACTTCACATATGTTGTACTATACAAAAGATTTTACTGGTTGAAACTTCATTTCACCACTCAGCTACTAATCAAAGATTTTATCAGTTAAATAAATTGAAGATATCTAACAAATCCAATTAGTATTTGTTACCGACAATTTATTAAATTAAACTCATGGATGTCCTCCTGAACTGTAGTGAATTCTTTTTTTTTTTAAATCATGATTTCTGAAGCAAGTGAATTTATTAAAATAAAATGATAAAAGAATAAAATTAAGGAACATAATGAATCTCACTTTTTAGTAAGACCGTCACAGTAAATGAAAAAAAGACTCATGCTAAAGAAAGCCAAAAACAGGGGAAAAATTAAAAAAAAAAAAAAAACCATGAAAGCATAGGCCACAGATCACAAAGTAAGGCCTATCAAATGGTGCTCAGAGCACTCAAGACATTTTGCTTTTTGTAGTCCGCAGGAAAACGATAGTTTGTAGATTGTAATCTAACAAATTCATATAACCGATAGTGAAAATCGAATTTCACTATATAATATTACTGGAAGGAGTTAGAACTTAGCGGAGATTTAGTTAAAAATTTACTTTTTTATCCCTATTTTGTGAAAAAAAAAGTCATAAACTAAACAATATAGATTAATTAATACTGGTAAAATTACATTTGAAATGATGAAATTGTCAATAAACTAAAAAATTAAGGGTGAGACTATTTGAATCCGTAAAAATATTCTTTGCACTCAATTATAATAAAATAAACATGTGTAAATAAAATTACCAAGAAGACAAATCATTAGTTATTTAAATCTGACTCACTCTTTGCATAAAAAAAAAAAAAAAAACTCAAGCTCTCTTCTCCTATTAGCTTGACTTTTATATTTGAACTGTTGCGTAATTAAATAGATAATTTTGTACTATTGTCTTTATAATTCAAGACCAGATTCAGATAGCAATATTTTTCAACAAACTTCACTTGTCTTGGCATCATGCACAGAAAAGATTAATTGAGTACAGACAATAAGAAAAATAGAAGATGTAGTGAGTTTAAATAGTAAAATACGCTAAAAAAATTTAAGGTACATGTAGAGTTAGTTTTGGGATACAGAAGGGTTAGTTGAGCAAAATTTTAAAATTAAAAATTTTAACGGCGAGTATATTAAGTTAATGAGTGTTAAGAACAATTTAGTAGGTTTAAATCGTCACATTAAAAATTAATGGCTGTCATGTATCTTAATTAAAAGAAGGAAAAAAAAAACATAAACACAAGCAGACGAAATCTAGATGATAAACAACATCTACAACAAAAACAATAATTAAATTAATAAATTATTTTGATAGATTATTAATTGCCAAAGGCCTTGGACTTAAAGTAACTGAAGATTTAGAAAGAGGACATCACCTGCAGCAATAGTGGTGATACGAAATCCCTGGCAACTGACTTTACCATCGCCGTGCATGCCAATTGGGCAATCGCAAGTATAATTCCCGAATGTGTTCTTGCAAGTTCCTTCACAATGGTACCTTTCTTTCTCTTTGCACTCGTCAATGTCTGTCACACCTGTTTGGGAGAGATACTGTTTGGGATAAATATGTCGACGAGACCAGGAATGACGAGCAGATATCTGATGGCAGAGTTCTGCGAACCGGTGTGTTCCGTAAAAGCCTGGTGCGCGGAGGAACAGGAGCAGAAATATCCTGCTCGTCCACGATGTTGTCATCCGCGAGGCCAATTCCCTATAAAAGGTATACGGCCATTCCGGCTAGAGGTCGATAGGCGAGGAGACCCGGTCGACGGCAGTTGGCAAGACATGCTCTCCAGCCCGAGAATCTAGGCACGACATCCACGCTTTCTCCTGAGCCGTGGCGTAACACGCAAGATCTCACAGAACCACGACAGCCACGCTTTCCCCTGAACCGTGGCGTAACACGCAAGGTCTCACAGAACCACGACAGCCACGCTTTCCCCTGAACCGTGGCGTAACACGCAAGATCTCACAGAACCACGACAGCCACGCTTTCCCCTGAACCGTGGCGTAACACGCAAGATCTCACAGAACCACGACAGCCACGCTTTCCCCTGAACCATGGCGTAACACGCAAGATCCCCCGTTTGCCCATAACGTAGCAGTCAGAGCCCCAGACCGTCTCGAAAAAAGCGGAAAACTGGGATTCAGAGGAAGCCTATAAAAAGGTAGCCAACGAAGGTAAAAGGGTTAGCATTTTTGAGATAAAAGAAAAAAACCACGAAAAAGCCATAAGACTTGTGGCAAGCGTTCCCCGAACCTTGATATCTGACTTGAGCGTCGGAGGGTTTACGCCGGGAGAACAACCGGCGTACTCTGACTTGTCTGTGTGTGCAGGGATATCTGGAGAAGAAGCATTACTAGGAGACCTCCTGGTCGTGGGGAAGTTGATCGAGCAGAGATCCCGGTCGTAGAACGAGGAGAACCGGAATCTCGCATCAACATTTTGGCGCCGTCTGTGGGGATTGGAGCAAAAAGCTTCTGTTGATAGCAAGAAGAGGGGTGGAGTAAGCGAAAAGCAATGGAGACAGGAGGAAGTAGTGCACAAGGGGGTGATATGAGGCTTAACGATTCCGTGACGCTGAGGGAGATAGTCAGTGAAGCACGGGAAAAAGTCATGTTCGACCGGATGGAACGGATGGAAAAGCAGATGGAGACCTTGACAACCATCCTGCATGAGCTACGGAGCTAGCGAAGGGTAACCCAAGAGGGAAGGGTGAGAGGCGGTGGAGTGGCACCAGGTCCCGATAGTGCGGGGAGAAGTCAAACCACAGGGAGATTTGGTGGTGAGAGGGGTAACGCACCTCTACGGGGAGAATTTCACAGAGAAAGAGAGCGGTCCCCGGCAAGACAGACTTGTGACGCGGACGACGGGGTGGTGAATGCAGAGGAAACCGAGTTGAGGCAACACTTGCAAGATGTAGAGCAAGAGCGGGATCAAGTTGCAGCACGTGACCCTGGTCGTGCAGGGCAGCTGGAGGAGGAAGTGCGCAGACTAGCGCAGATAATTGACGATATGCAAGGGAGGAACAGAGCCCCTGGTTGGAGGATAATGCTGGACGGAGAATCACCGCTCGCAGCAGAGATCATGAGGGCAGTTATTCCGAGAGATTTCCGCCTCCCCGACCTCAGATACGCGGGAAGAACTGACCCGCTGATGCACATAGAGCGCTTCAACGACATGACTGGGGTACAAGGATTATCTCAATCCCAAAGGTGCAGGGTGTTCCCGCTATCCCTTGAGGGACGTGCACGAGAATGGTACAGGAAACTTCCTCGGGGCAGCATTAAAACCTTCGAGCAGATGTGCCAGGAATTCGCGGAGCAGTTCAGTGGGGCGATGTCACCGGAAGATGACATGATGGAGCTGAAAAGCATGAAACAGGGGGAGCAAGAAACCCTTCGGGAATTCATCAAGAGGTTTCATCGGGCTGTCTTCGACTTGGGAGCCTTCAACTACCCTCAAGCGTTAAGGGGATTGAAAGAAGGGGTGAAGATAGGAAGGCTGTGGTACAATTTGAGAAGCCCAGCTATTCAAACGTATGCGGCCGCATACGAACAGGCTAAAAGAGACATCGAGATTGAAGAGGAGAAGGCTGCACGGATCAAGACAGACCAGTTAGAAGGGTTGGGGAGGAGAGAGATGAAAGCATTACCAGGGAACGGGCCGATCAGGAGGAGGGACCACCAGGCCTCCGGTAGTGGGGGAGGAGGCAGGGTCACTGCTTACCAGCCTCATCAAAGGCCACCACAGTATCAGCGCAGCAGGGCGCAACCTCCTCGTTCCCCAGCTAGGGAGCCTTGGAGAAGGCATGAGTTGGCATCTGGTGATCTTCATCAGCACCCCCACGGTAGCAGAGCGAGCAGACCAGAAGTACTTCCACCGCCCCCAACTCAGAGCGGGGCAAACAGAGAAAGAGCAGTGCACCTGATCGACCAGAACCCGGACTATGGGCGGTACACTTCCTTGAAGATGTCCCTGGATGAGGTGTACGAGGCCATAAAGGATCGAGGGCTGCTGCACCTCCCTACACCAATAACAAAGCTACCCAACAGGAGGGATAGAGGACGTTATTGTAAGTTCCATGGCACCCATGGCCATACCACAGCAGAGTGTAGAGATCTCAAGACCCAAGTCGAAGATCTAGTGAGAAATCGGTACCTGGACGAGTTTATGGATGGGACTTTCCCGATGGTGGCCACAACAGATGAAGGGGAGCAGAGTGATAGAATCTTGAGGCACGAGCAGCCCGCAGTAAGGGTGATAGCGGGGGGCCCAACGTTGGCCGGAGATTCAAACAGATCGAGAAAAAATTATGCTAGGTACGCCATGACCAGTAAAGAGGTACTCCTCAACACCCCAGCAGCCAAACGGGCAAGGGTCAGGCAAGTGCCAATCATGTGGACGGATGAGGATGAGGAAGGGATCCTATACCCCCACGAGGATGCCTTAGTCATCAAGGCTACGGTCGCTAGCAAGAAGTTTGACCGGATACTGGTTGATACAGGGAGCTCAGTTGATGTGTTATTTAAGTCAACCCTGGAAGAGATGGGAATAGCCGACCGGAAGTTGGAACACACCAACACCTCCTTGAAGGGGTTCGGAGGAGGGAAGCTGGTTCCTCTGGGCGTGGTCGAACTACCTATCACAATTGGGAGCCCCCCGATAGAAAGAACAATGATACTGGACTTTGTCGTAGTGGAGGAGGAAGGTCCTTACCAGATGATCCTAGGTCGGCCGTTTTTAAGGATGAGCAAAGCGGTGTTGTCCAACCATTATCTGGCTCTGAAGTACCGGGTGAATGGGGTAGTAGGAGTGGTACGAGGAGACCAGAGGATCGCAAGAAGCTGCTACTCCTCGGCAGCAAGGGAGGCAAAGCAGATAACATCCCTTGATACCCGAGTGGAAAACAAGACTGGCAGGCAAGAACCTGTAGAGGATCTGGAAACGGTAAGCATGGGACCAGGGAACCCGGGAAAGACGATCAGAATCGGGTCGAGACTGAAGGGAGAGCAAAAGCAGGAGTTGGTGAAATGCTTACAGGCTCATGCTGATGTGTTTGCCTGGACACATGAAGACATGCCAGGGATTGACCCTGAGGTAGCGTGTCATAAGCTGGCAATAAAGAAAGGTGCTCGGGCAGTAAGGCAGAAGAGGAGGTGCTTCAACCAGGAGAGGTATGAGGCTGTAAATGACGAGGTGGAGAAGCTCCTGAGAGCAGGGTTCATTCGGGAAGTCAGTTACCCAGAGTGGATATCAAATGTGGTGTTGGTAAAGAAGGCAAACGGCAAGTGGAGGATGTGTGTGCATTTCACAGACCTCAACAAGGCGTGCCCAAAAGACAGCTTCCCTTTACCAAGGATCGATCAGCTAGTAGATTCAACAGCTGGACATGGTCTGCTTAGCTTCATGGACGCATTTTCGGGATACAACCAGATCCCCATGTACGAGCAGGATGAGGAGAGCACGGCTTTCATCACTAACCAAGGTTTGTTTTGTTACAGGGTGATGCCATTCGGTCTCAAGAATGCTGGGGCCACCTATCAAAGGCTGGTGAACAAAGTCTTTAAGCCGTTGATCGGGAAAACCATGGAGGTGTACGTGGATGACATGATCACCAAGTCCAAGATCCCGAAGGAACATGTCAGACACCTCGAGGAGACATTCGAGCTTTTGAGGAAGTATAAGATGAAGCTCAATCCGGAGAAGTGTGCTTTTGGGGTCGAGTCAGGGAAATTCCTGGGATTCATGGTGAGCCATAGGGGGATTGAAGCAAATCCCGAGAAAATCCAGGCGATTGTGCAAATGACGTCTCCTCGTAACCTGAAGGAGACGCAGGGCCTCACGGGGAGGTTGGCGGCGTTGAGCAGATTCATATCCAAAGCTACAGATAAGTGTCAGCCATTCTTTCAAGTGATAAGGAGGGGAAAGAAAACAGAATGGACCCCAGAATGCGAGGAAGCCTTCCGGAACTTGAAGCAATACTTGCAGCAAGCTCCGCTGCTGTCCACACCGAGGAATGGGGACAAGTTGTATCTGTATTTGGCGGTATCGGATCGGGCCGCCAGTTCTGTTCTGGTGAGAGAAGAAGAAGGAGTTCAGTATCCGATATACTACACCAGCAAGGCCCTGCTCGACGCTGAGACCAGGTACCCACCGTTGGAGAAATGGGCACTTGCCCTTGTGGTTGCTGCTCGGAAGTTGAGGCCATATTTTCAAGCCTTCCCGATCTCGGTAATAACAGACCAGCCATTGCGTCAGACTCTGCACAAGCCAGATGCCTCTGGGCGGCTCGTCAAGTGGGCTGTGGAGCTGAGCGAGTTCGACATAGACTATAAACCCCGCGCAGCGATAAAGGCCCAGGCAATGGCCGATTTCATAGCTGAATTCACAGAGCCCGAAACATGCTTAGGTCAACAAGATGCAGTTATAGGTAATGACGAAACTCAAGTATGGCAGATGTCTGTAGATGGGTCATCAGGGGAGCGGGGTTCAGGAGCAGGGATTGTCCTGGAAGGCCCAGAGGGGGAGGAGATCTCTTATGCTGTAAAGTTGGAATTTGCAACCACAAATAACCAGGCAGAGTACGAAGCCTTGATAGCAGGCCTAGAATTAGCTAGGGCCGTGAAAGCAGACAGAGTCAAGATCAGAACTGATTCCCAGCTGGTTGCGAATCATGTCAGTGAAAGATTCCAACCAAGAGAGGAGAAGATGGAACAGTACCTGAAGATAGTCAGGCAGATGATGGGGAAGTTCGAAGCAGTGGAGGTGATACAAATCCCCAGGGAGCAGAATAGTCGAGCAGACATTTTGGCTAGGATGGCAGCAGTAGCCGACCCAAAAATGCCAAAGTCGGTCCCTCTAGAAGTGAAGTCCAGCCCAAGTATCGAGCAGAATTTGGGGGTGTTGCGGATAGAACAAAAATGCTCGTGGAGGGACCCGATAGTTTCATACCTTAGAGACGGGGTATTACCACCAGATAAGCTGCGAGCTCGGAAGATTAGAGCTCAGGCCTCGAGATACACGATGATCGATGGGGTACTGTATCGGCGAGGATACACATTACCGTTCCTTCGGTGTTTGGATGACGATGACGCGGATTACGTGCTGAGAGAAGTACATGAAGGAATTTGTGGAAATCATTCTGGCGGGAGGTCCCTGGCCCACAAAGTCCTAAGGCAGGGATATTTCTGGCCGACAATGCACCAGGATGCGCAAAAGAAGACCAGGGGTTGTGCAAGCTGCCAGAGTTTTGCAAGTTTCTCCAACCAACCACCAGAGAAGCTCACCTCTATGGCCTCCCCTTGGCCATTTGCTCAATGGGGAATTGATCTGATCGGCCCATTGCCAAAAGGACGAGGAGCAGCAACACATGCAATAGTTGCTATAGATTACTTCACGAAGTGGATAGAGGTGGAAGCCCTTAGCAGGATCACGGAGAAGAAAACAACAGACTTCGTGTGGAGAAACCTGGTCTGTCGATACGGGATCCCTTATGCCTTGGTAACGGATAATGGCAGGCAGTTCGATAATCACAGCTTCAGGGATTTCTGCCAGAACCTCGGGATAGAGCTGAAGTATTGCTCGCCTGCTCACCCTCAATCGAATGGACAAGTAGAAGCCGCCAACAAGACCATCAAGAGGCTTCTGAAAACCAGGCTTGGTGCAAAAAAGGGTGCGTGGGTTGACGAGCTGTCAGGTGTGCTATGGGCATACAGAACAACCCACAAAACCGCAACGGGGGAGACACCGTTCGCTTTGGCTTTCGGACACGAAGCGGTCGTGCCGGCTGAGATAGGAACGACCACACACCGGACAGATCATTTCAATGAGCAGGAGAACGACGAGCAGATATGTTTGAATCTTGATCTGCTGACGGAAAGGAGGGAGCAAGCAGCCGAGCGATCAGTCACTTACCAACAGAGGGTTGCTCGGTACTATAACCAGAAGGTGAACATACGGCAATTCAGGGTCGGAGACTGGGTACTGAGAAGAGTGAATCAGAGCACCAAAGATTCGACTCAAGGAGTGCTGGGACCGAATTGGGAAGGGCCATATAGAGTCAAGCACATAGCGGGACCCGGAGCTTACAGGCTGGTTCGCGCGGACGGCCACGAGGTGAAACGCCCATGGAACGCAGCACACCTCCGAAAATACTTCCAGTAAGATTTGTTCACATTTGAGAGCTATTTCTGCTCATGCTCATTATCGTTTATCTTTTACGCTTTATGTCCCAAACAATTTTATGTAAGTCGAATCCTGCCATTAATGAAGCAATTTTACGCTTGAAACCAAGAAATTATCCAAGGCATGCAAAGGCTCGTCAAGTCTCAAAGCCTGTCTTATGGCGAGACAGAAGCCAAGCATGCCAGGATCTGCTCGGCCACGAGAAGGCAGCAGAATCCCAACCTTTGAAGAATCCAAGGCATGCAAAGGCTCGTCAAGTCTCAAAGCCTGTCTTATGGCGAGACAGAAGCCAAGCATGCCAGGATCTGCTCGACCACGAGAAGGCGAGCAGACTCCAAAACGTTTGAAGAAATTATCCAAGGCATGCAAAGGCTCGCCAAGTCTCAAAGCCTGTCTTATGGCGAGACAGAAGCCAAGCATGCCAGGATCTGCTCGGCCACGAGAAGGCAGCAGAATCCCAACCTTTGAAGAATCCAAGGCATGCAAAGGCTCGTCAAGTCTCAAAGCCTGTCTTATGGCGAGACAGAAGCCAAGCATGCCAGGATCTGCTCGACCACGAGAAGGCGAGCAGACTCCAAAACGTTTGAAGAAATTATCCAAGGCATGCAAAGGCTCGCCAAGTCTCAAAGCCTGTCTTATGGCGAGACAGAAGCCAAGCATGCCAGGATCTGCTCGGCCACGAGAAGGCAGCAGAATCCCAACCTTTGAAGAATCCAAGGCATGCAAAGGCTCGTCAAGTCTCAAAGCCTGTCTTATGGCGAGACAGAAGCCAAGCATGCCAGGATCTGCTCGACCACGAGAAGGCGAGCAGACTCCAAAACGTTTGAAGAAATTATCCAAGGCATGCAAAGGCTCGCCAAGTCTCAAAGCCTGTCTTATGGCGAGACCAAAGCCAAGCGTGCCAGGATCTGCTCGACCGCGCAAAGGCAAACCGAATCCCAGGCATTGAAAGATCTTAAAAGGCATGCGGCAAAACCATGAGCCAAGCCGGAACCTGCTCGTCTAGACAAAGACAAGCAGATTCTCAAACAAAAATTAACTCATAATTACAACACAAGAAAGTAATCAAAAAATATCTTTATTAATTGGTTAATGATTAACAGAGGGGATAATCTTCATGAACATTGTCCATTACAACAAAAGAAATATATCAAAAAGACGGCGGATCAGTGAGCCGAGCAGCATCGGTTGGCTGGACCTCCTCAGGTGCGGGGGGGGTATCGCCAGTTGCGTCCGGGGGGGTGCTCGCCTCGCCAACTTCAGCAGGGACTGCACGAGGAGGAGAGTTTTCCTCCTCAATCACGATCGGCTCTACCCCCTCGGCATCTTCCTTGGCCGCCTCCTCATCCATATGCCGAGCAACGCCAGCTGCAAGGTCATCCATCTTCAGGTTAGGGTGTTGCTTCCCGAGGACGGCCATGATGCAACGATAGGAATGCCGAAGTCCCTGGTCGTACTGGTTGTCGGCCTCCCTCTCCAAGTTCTCGACCTGAGCTCGGTGGGAGTCACGGAGAGACTCGAGCTGAGCCTCATACATAGCCTTCTGCCTTTGCAGATCCTCCTTGACCTTGGTAAACTCCTCCTCGAGGGTAATGGCTTTTGCTTGAGCAAGTGATTCTTGCTCTATCAGCTTCAGATTCTCGAGATTCAGCTCCCCTGCTTTCTTCTCGGCAACGTCAGCTCTGTTCGTCGCCGATTGGATATCCTCCTTCATCTTCCGGTCGTAGTGGCCAACCTTAGCCTTGTAATAGGTGGTCATGCAGCTGAGGTGGAAAGCGCTATGCTGCATGGCCCCCACCAGCTCACCCAAGGTGCGGCCGTCAAAGGCCTCCAGGTCCCTCTTGCTCACGGATTTAGTTAACTCATTGAGGTAAGGGACCAGATGTTCTGCTCGGCTGTCAAGTAAGCGAGATCGAGGCCCGACAAGAGGAGAAGAGGTAGCAGGATCTGTGGCTACTCCACTAGCTTCCCCGACTTTTACAGGAGCCGGAGGTAAAATCTTCAAGGGTGGGGCCTGCTGCACGATGTTGGCCCGCTTTGCGGTAGGGGCATCCTTACTCTCGTCCCTCTTCGTGGTTGGAGGTCGAGAACGTTTTCGGGTCAGAGCCCCAATCACAGCGTCCTCCATCCTATGGCCAGGAAGTATCAAGCGAGACTCGAGCAAGTTGTATGTGGATATCAGTTCCCGGCTCGAGCAGGAATTGACTAGCACAGCCTCAACCCGTTTGAGCTGGCAGGGTCGGAGTGGGAAATGAACGCCCCAAGAAACTACAACATAAACAGACACTTGGTTAGAAACAAGCCAATGAAACAAGAACAATTATGGATACAAGGCATCTGGAGCGAGCAGGCAACCTGGGACCGTGAAATGGGGTGGGACCCGATAATCCTTCCCGTCCATTTGTGCGACCTGACCCCAAGGACCCCCAGCAAAAAAGAACTTTCTCTTCCAATTCCCACCACCACCAGTAGGGAGGTCGGTTATAGGTTTCCTGCTCTTGGTGCTAGATTGGAAGTAGTACCAGCCGGCATCTTTGGGGCTGCTCTTTAGCTGGTACAGGTGCTTCACCTCATCAACCGTGAGCTCGCTTTGGCAACATCTGTCCCACAATATGAACAGACCAGAGAGCACTCTCCACCCATTGGGATTCAGCTGACCAGGAGCTAGATTTAGCCCGTTAAGTATCCGGGCAAAGTAAGGTTGCAAAGGACACCTCAGCCCGTACTTAAAGCTGTCCAGATACAGGGTAACATATCCCCTAGGAGGCCGGCTGGGAGCATCCTTCTTTCCCGGGACCTTGAGAGGTATCTCGCCAGGAATGCTATACCTCAGCCGGAGGTCCTCGAGCTCATCAAACGTGGTCGTGCACGTCATGTAATCAATAGCATAATCCCGCGATAGGGCTCTACCTCCTATTGTACTCCTCCCCTCTGGTCGCGGCGCTCCCGATGGGGACGCCTCACCAGAATCATCTCCTCGACCCTCACTCAAAGTATCCTCGGAGTCAGAAGATCCATCCTCACCATTACTCCCGCTCGTAGAGGTCGTTTGGGGAGACATGCTCCTAGCACTAGTCCTGACACTAGACCTAATAGGCTCTAAGGGGACCTCGGGGTCAAAGGCGGGATCGGTGAGCAGACTAGACAGGAAGTCCAACTCGTCGTCATCAACCTCAATGACCTTCTCTTTGCCTTTCGACATTCCCTAAACTCTAACCACAACACCACCAACTACTACCCAAACGAAAGAAAAAAGAAGTTATCTACAAACTATTCGAGACCGAGGAGAGAGAAGTAATACCTGAAGTACTGCTTCAATCGGAGAAAGGCAAGGAGGGGGACTTCGTGCCGGAACTTCTTTGCTGGAGAAACAGAGACGTAGACGGAGACGGAGTGAATGGTGAATATGCCGTTCGAGAGGATTTGGCTTTCCAAATGAGGACGGACCCTTGGGTTGCCAGCATATAACTGCGCCGAATCCCGAGGGCCTCATAACCGTCGGTTTGAAATTCAAATGGAGGGGGGGATTTCTGCCACGTCACCTCGTCCGCAATTAAATGCGACATGACTCTTGGCAGCCTTTTCCAATCCCACGCGAGCGAGTGCTGTCGAGTTTCCACTGCTGGTCCACTACATTACCCAACACCAGAAACTGGGGGACCGGTGTTTGGGAGAGATACTGTTTGGGATAAATATGTCGACGAGACCAGGAATGACGAGCAGATATCTGATGGCAGAGTTCTGCGAACCGGTGTGTTCCGTAAAAGCCTGGTGCGCGGAGGAACAAGAGCAGAAATATCCTGCTCGTCCACGATGTTGTCATCCGCGAGGCCAATTCCCTATAAAAGGTATACGGCCATTCCGGCTAGAGGTCGATAGGCGAGGAGACCCGGTCGACGGCAGTTGGCAAGACATGCTCTCCAGCCCGAGAATCTAGGCACGACATCCACGCTTTCTCCTGAGCCGTGGCGTAACACACAAGATCTCACAGAACCACGACAGCCACGCTTTCCCCTGAACCGTGGCGTAACACGCAAGGTCTCACAGAACCACGACAGCCACGCTTTCCCCTGAACCGTGGCGTAACACGCAAGATCTCACAGAACCACGACAGCCACGCTTTCCCCTGAACCGTGGCGTAACACGCAAGATCTCACAGAACCACGACAGCCACGCTTTCCCCTGAACCATGGCGTAACACGCAAGATCCCCCGTTTGCCCATAACGCAGCAGTCAGAGCCCCAGACCGTCTCGAAAAAAGCGGAAAACTGGGATTCAGAGGAAGCCTATAAAAAGGTAGCCAACGAAGGTAAAAGGGTTAGCATTTTTGAGATAAAAGAAAAAAACCACGAAAAAGCCATAAGACTTGTGGCAAGCGTTCCCCGAACCTTGATATCTGACTTGAGCGTCGGAGGGTTTACGCCGGGAGAACAACCGGCGTACTCTGACTTGTCTGTGTGTGCAGGGATATCTGGAGAAGAAGCATTACTAGGAGACCTCCTGGTCGTGGGGAAGTTGATCGAGCAGAGATCCCGGTCGTAGAACGAGGAGAACCGGAATCTCGCATCAACAACACCCACACACCCACACACATGTATGGTGACAAAGTTTTAGTAAAACAAATTACTTAAAAGATTGATTATTAAAACAAATATAGGAAGAAACGTACCATGACATCCAAGATAGGGGTTTCCCTGAAATCCAGGCTTGCATAAGCAACGGTACCCTTCCCCATTTTCAGAGTAATCACAATTGGTATTGTCACCGCAGCGATAAACGTTTGAATTTTGATCATCTGGGCACTTCCCTTCTTTAACAACCCATTCAATCTTTGCATTTGAACTTGACTTATCATAATCAGATAGCTGAAAATCTAATAAATTAAAGGTTTCGTCTGCCAAGAATGCGTAATCACACGGCATGAAATTTCCTAATCTACTGTGATTATATGCGCTACGAAGAGTGACATTCAACGACTTGGTGCTTTTGGGCAGGGGGGTGTGGCAGCAACCGATGCCTGAGCAGGAATTTTCGGTTATCTTGGCAGATTCATTATTGCATATAGAGATACAGCCACTCCAAAAACTCCCAACAAGGTCACCCATATAGGCATAGGTGTCACACCCGAAAGCCGTGAGCTTGTTTCTGGTGTCTGAAAATCTGAATGGTCCCTCTCCTAAGTCGATACGAACATCTGTATAGTTATAGCCTCCCAAGTCATTGTAGCAGCGCTGTGCCGTCCAAATGCTTCCGATCATGTTGCCATCTTCAATTGATATATTGAAAACCTCAATATTTATTCCAAACAATAGTTGGGGAGAAGAGACGCTTCTGTTGCAGTTTAGAAAGAAATATTTGTCCATTGCACACATGGGGTCGTCGATTCCGAAGGGATAAGGAACACTGACATCTCCACATTTTTCCTCACAACCAGGCCTTGCATTCGAGCTGCTTGCTGCTGCTGGCCAAGATAAGAGCAGCATCAACCAAAGCATCGACATTATTTTCTCAATAATATTGATCATCGGACTCTATAATTTTTTTTTTTAATACATATTATTGGCTCCTCATCATCTTGCTTTAATACTAAGAACAAAAGCATGCACCAGTGAATTTGTCTGAGAACACCGCGCGAGTTAGAAAGACTTGATCGTCGTTGTTGACATTGACTCGCTGATTAAGTCATGCACGTTCATTCAACCGTTTACTTTGAAAAATCAAGCTTCCATGATGATAAGAGCGATGTACTCATGTACACACAGTCTTTCGGGTGAAGTGATTGACACGTGGCATGTATTATTACAGGATGGTGTAATTTTTATCATATTAATGATTTGGTAATGGAATAAAACACCTTAGATATATAATGAAAAACTTGATAAATTCAACAATTGATAAATCCAATACACTGTGTTGAGGAGAATATCACAAATCAGCTGAGAATAGTTTTTGAGTTAATAATATAAGTTTGATCTTTCCACCTAAGAAGGACTGTGCATAACCCTGTATGAGTTTACAAAATGTTACAATTATTTTTGTTACTATTTAATCTAGTCTTAAATATTAGTACTCTTTTCTGTTAAAAAATTGGTATTCTTATTATTACAATTATTTCGTGAAAGTAGTTAAGCTTGTTAATTACGTATCGTTAATGCATGGACATGGTTCCAGACCTTGGCTTTGTTGAAAATCCACATTGGAGCAGAAACTGCACAAATCCTTTGGGACAACTTCGAAGATTCTGATCTGAATCTGATTTCATAATGTAACTAATTCTAAAAGAATAAGCTAATGAAGTGTGTTAGGAAGAAGGAAAATGGGATTTTTTTTTTTAATTTTTCTCCCTCTCATTCCATTTTGCTTCTTTATCTAATTCTTTCCATTCCTTTGTTTTCCTCTGTCAGTTCTTTTTTTTTTTTTCATTTCCTTCCTTTTTTTTTTTTACTAAATTTAATTTGCTATCTTTTCTATCCGATCTCTTTTCTCTTCTTTCTCTAGTTTAGCATATTTCTCATAACTCATTCAAAGAAAATAATATTCTTGTTGGAGACTCAGTAATGTTTCCACCGCGGGACAAATTTTGAAGACAAAGATCAATTGTATCAAAGGCCAAATGCTATTGTTGACTTAATTCAACCATGACTCATCGAAAATGGGGCACAACACGACTATTAACTCTCATACCGCCAAAGATTCCACAAAAAAAAAAAGGATTAATAAGTGGGCACAACAAAATAGTGAACAGACCAAGCATAACAGCTATTATGAAGTAGGGGTGTATTCTCTATATTTTGCAAAGTTTATTATTTTAGTTAATTTTATTTATTTATTTTTATAGGATGCTTATAATTATTTTGATTTTCTTAAAACAAGTTTGCCATCTTTTGTTAAAGTTTAGTGAAATAATTAGTACTAAAGTACTGCGGGCAGGACCAACGAGGTGTTGGTTCAACTGGTGCTGGTTGAACTCCTTAGGTGGCTCGACTGGGTTTGTTCCTCAATTCAAGTTCCTTGGGAGTCGCCCTCGTTGGGTGGGCTTTATTGGCACCCGGCCCAAATCCGGAGTAATCGGGGCCTAATGTGGTCGCCGGACACCGAATGGTTAAGACAAAAAAAAAATACTGCGGGCAGGTGTGATAGATAAAGGACGATTTATGCCAACGACGACTCATAATGATCAAGTCTTTGCAGGCTTGAAATGTTAGATAAATCATTTATGATAGACAATGAAAGGACCAAACAGTTGTTAGGTGCCTGAAACATTTTAATACGATGGATTTTGAATTTTTGTTAAATCTCTCACTTTTGATCATTTGTTAAATTATTCTTTTTATCTAAGAAAACAAACTCATTAACATAATAAGAGGAGTTTTATTGATAAAATAATAATTATAATAATTATCCAATTATTAGAAAGCCACATGGAGGAGAAGAGGGGAAGATGACACGTAATAAGACATAAAAAATTTCACTTTACTTACACTTGAATTTCATTGTATGATGAATAGAGTGTGGGTACAAAAATATATCTATATAATTTTCTTTTATATAAAAAGTTCAATTCATTATTGCTTATGTGATATAAAGCAAATGGATCTTAAGGAAACAAGGAAGTAGCTTCAATGAGAATGTCAAGTTTCTTTTATTGATTGCAATTGGTTGATTACATGTTTAATTGAAAATGGAAAAAATCCGGAAAATTGTAGAGATGAGGGGTTGAAGAAAGAGAAAAATGAAATCACTTTAATAAACTGTAAACACAGAAGAGATTAGGGGGTGCAGTCAAAAAAGACAAAAAGAAGGGGTATGGTGCACCCGTTACACCGTAGCTCAATCCCTATTCCAGGGGCATTTGGTATTCAAGCAGATTTTTCCAGCTGGCGACCATGTTCGAATTGTGAGATAGGTAAGAGTTAAAAATCAATTTACATTTTATCCAAACCTTAATTTTACCCCAAAAAAAGTGATTAAGTTTTTCCTTTTTCTCTTTTTTCTTTATGGATCAATTGCTCACCTTTGTGCAGGTAGATGCCACCAATTGATTAATATTCTAAAAGTCATAAGTTTGATTACAAGGGTAAAATTGTATAAGATTTAAAAAAGGAAGGGAAAATGACAAACACACCCCCAACGTTTAGGTAAAAGGGATAAAAAAACCCCATAATATTTTAAAAATGATAATTACACCATAATTTATTATAATTTTACCATTATACCCTTCTAGAATATAAAAAAATTATTAGATTATCCAACTTATCTATATATTGTTAATAAAATTATAAATAGACAAATTGGATATTATAAAAAAAATTATAAATATACCATCATTGCCCAATTTCTCTATTTAAATTTTTATCAGTAACCAATTTTTTAAAAAAGACATCTATACACCTAAAAAAATTGTAAATAAATTATAATTTTAAAAATAAAATTAGTTATTAATAACCAATTTTATTTAAACTTTAAACTTGTATATTTAACAATTCTCCACATGTCAATCATTTAAACTTGTACATTTATAACTAATTTTCTATGTTATTTATTATGGTATTAATAACCAATTTTATTTTTAATATTATAATTTATTTACCATTTTTTTAATTGTGTAGATATATTTTTTGAAAATTGGTTATTAATAAAAATTTAAATAGAGGAATGAGGCAATGAGGGTATATTTATAATTTTATTAACAATATATAGACAAATTGGATAATCTAATAATTTTTTTAATATGCTAGAAGGGTATAATGGTAAAATTATAATAATTGGGGTGTAAATATCTTTTTTAAAATATTAAGGAGTTTTTTATCCCTTTACCTAAATGTTGGGGGTGTGTTTATCATTTTCCCGAAAGGAAATTGAAGTTTACAGAAAATATCCTTTTAACTACTATAGGGGTTTTGATGAGTACTTATGAAAACACAAGGCGAGAAAACGATTAATTAATTGGAATACTATAATAAAATGATTGAACAACAAACGTCGTAGAGAGTTTTTGACAAAGTAATAATCCCTTGATAATTTTTATCGAAAGTAAAACACAACATATATACAGCAATTATCAAGGAAACTCTAGGAGCCTAAGAAAACAATCCCTAAATTATAGCTAAAGATGCCTAAAATGATGCAGTATCTAAAATGAATTAGGGGCTAAATATTACAACATAAAGAGTGCTTATACGGGGATCACGCGTAAGGAATCTGAAATGAACAATCCATTAAATGGCTTTAATTAACAAGTATATTAGTTGTGCTTGACTCTGAATGGCTTGATCATTCTTAACTACACTGCCGTCTTTGGATAATCTAGCATTCCTCCTAAAGTAATGAATAAGGACTACGAGCAGAAATTAGAACTACAAGCAAGACCTCAGGCCTTTGTAAGGCTAAAAATGTTGGACAAACATTTGTTAGATAACTGGATGTTCTTTATTTTAGTAAATACTTTTTATTATGCTGTTACTTTAGTTGGAAAAAGTCCTCGTTTACTTGTATATATATGGTAACGTAATTATATATATTATTACATGATAATCATATGGTGACATGAACGAAAATGGCAATCTCACCTAATACTCTTGTAAATTAGTGAAGTCACATTCACATACTTGCAAGCCGGCAAATATACAAATTAAATATTTTTCACCTATAATTTATAGAAGTTCAAGGGTTAACTCGTACCCAAAAAATCAAATTAAATATTTTTATCTACTAAAATTTATAGAAGTTCGTGAGCCTAACTTATAGTCAAAACTTAGTGTGGTTTGATTTGTTTGGTTTCTGTATCATATATAATCCCATGGGTCTTCCTCAGACCCATAAATAATTCAAGAGTTGAAGGGATTGCTCAAGCCTTATATACTAAAAACCAAGGTTCATTACCAGCCAATATCGGATAATAATGACTCGAACAAGCGTGACAAAAAAATTGATCTCTTAACCTTTCACTTCCACATTGAAAGGTAAGCCAATTAAACTATTCTCTTTATGGAAGATTTCAAGGCACAATATTTTTGGAATTCAAATTTTATTTCAGTTGACTTGATATTCTTTGTTATAGTAGAATACATTTTATTATGCTTTCATATTTGAGTTGGAAAATGTCCCTTAATTACTTATTCTAGGATTTGTTTTGGACTAAGTAAATAACTATATGGACGCACGGTAATTTATCATTAAGTCTACTACATATGATAATATGGTACTATATTATATAAAATTGAACGGGACAGATTCACCTAATACTCTTGTAAAATTTGTGATGTCGCTTTCACATGCAAGTAAGCAAATTATCAAGTTGCCCCAAGTTTCTAAATAATGCTAATAAATAATTAAGTTAAGAATTGCAATGATCCTTGTTCATGAAAATGAATTATAGAATCTTTTTCAATCAGCAATATGAATTATATAGATTAGTCCTTAACATAGCATAAATAGATAATCATTGCACCTAACTTAATTAATAGTATTAGATACCGACAAATACACTCTAAAAATTCATAGATGTGCTCCTGCATTTCATAGTGAATGCTAATATCATGAAACAGAGCATGAAAGATGACACAACATATTAAAATTCTCTAACATAACAATATATTTTTTTTTTTACACATCTTAGAGAGCACTTGGAACATCCATATTCTTATGTAATGTCCAAAAAAAAAAAAAAAAATTATGTAATGCAACGTCAGTTTACGCGAAAACAATTTGTAAAGCATTTGTAGTTGAAATATTACTCATATTCTCATGGGTGCTCGAAAGAAATAAAAGTATTTAGTGTAAAAGTGTTTTTTTTTTTTTTAAATAAGCAACCTCTCATAGGAGGGTTAATTAGTAGTTATAAATGAAACGAAGCATAGATAAAAGACATAATGAATCTTTCCCCTTACGAGAATCATAGGACAATGGCTTGCAAAAGTAGCAATCAAGGACAAAAGATAAAGAAACCACAAAACATGGCTAAAAAAATTCTATACTTAGGAAAATCATTAGCATCTTGGGAGAGGAACTTCTAAATATTAGCAGGGGGATCACTCTAGAAGAAAAGCGTTTTGTTAGTTACGTGATAAAAATTAAAGTTCAAGTAGTCGTATGCACTTTGGTCATAAGCTAGGTAGTTGACCAATAATTACACTTTTGACATTGACAAGACGCAAAAGGGTGGAAAAATTACAAAACAAAAATGAAGTAAAAGAAGCTTGGAAAATTAATAAATTAAACCTCTTAATTAATTAATTACTTTTACCCTTTTTTTACTTAGTTTTTTTTTATTATCTTTAACCACTAAGGTTGCTTTTATATGGGTTTAATTTGATTATTTTACCCGTTGGAGGCAAAAGTTTCAAAATACCTTCGGAATATTTAACTCCATTAAAAATTTGTTCCTGTTTTATAGAAAAATCAACATTTATAAATGATTTATCCATATTACTTTGTTAGTATTATTATTAGTTTATACTTAAACTAAAAAAATGTCTTTGCAACAAATTAAATACCCATCAATTATTAAAAAAAAAGAATCTCATTAAGTATCACATAGATTAATTAACAGGGGAATAGTTTAGATTTGAAAGGAAAAAATTATCACATAATTAAGCTGAAAAATATAATGGCTGTCGTGTATCTTAAAAATATAGAAATTATAAGGATCCCATATTTTAAAAAAGGTGCGAGATGAACTTTTACCATTAGAAACCCACCCTTTAAAAACACTAAGAAATATAGACAGTGAACAACAATGGAAACAACAACAATAAATAAATAATATTGATAGATATTATTAGTTTATAGATATTGTAAAAAATAGAGGCTTTAACTTAGTGTTGAAGTGTGAACCAGAATCTGAGTTCCAGAGCAAACGTCACTGTCGGGAGAGTCAGATAATGGAAGACGATCTGTCGGCTGAAGGCCTTAGATCACATGTATGACATCTGACTAATGTCGTGTGGGAGAAACAAGCAAGGCATGTGTTTAGCACGTGACTTGCTTATAACCAAATTATGCTTAAAACGACAAAGTTGGATGCTGTTTAGCTCACTTAAGCTTCTCACATGTTCTGCACGTGAGACAGAGGCTGTTAAAGGTAGTTAAAATGGGCGGGAAAATTCTGGGTTTGTTAACGCGAGCTGGTTTCTCAACACCCTTTCTGGATCTATCTGGACTTTGTATTCTAGTGTATTCTATTCTTTGGAACTCTCTCTGTAATCTTGCAGCTTGATTTGCATAATAAAAGAAGCCATTGCTCTGTTTCTCAAGAGGATGTAAGCCAACATGGCTGAACCTCTATAAACTTATCTCTGTTATGCTTTTACTCTTCATTTCTGTTGCGTCCTGTTTTTGGTATTCAATTGTCTTTGTTATTCATTCTTGATCATATAATCAGTGTGTTGCTATAGTTCTTGGGCTGAGGATCGATTTGTATTGATCTTGTCTCAACACTTAATGAAAGACGTAATGCAAGTCAAAGTTAAGAAAGAAGAGATCTTCATTGTAAATAAGAACCATAAAAGCTTACTAATTTTAACATCTTCATTGGTAACAGCACGGGGTAATTGGCTATTTTTGAAAGAAAGTGGATACTATAGTTCAAATAATAAAAGGAAATGAGAGGTTTCCAATTAATAAACAAGAGATCACCTGCAACATTTTTGATTCATGTAACAGGCAGTCATCGCAATCCAGCCACAAAAATTTGAAGAAGCCATCAAAGAAGACAAATAGGTGAAAGGAATGGATGAAGAAATGAAAAATAATACTTTGAGAACTAGCTGATCGACCTCAGGGAAAAGAATTCATTTATCTCAAGTGGATTTAAAAGACCAAGTATAATCAAGATGGCATTATTCCGAGGCATAAAGCTCAATTGGTTGCAAAAAGCTATTCAGAACAGCTAGGGGTTGATTACAATGAAACATTTGCACCAGTGGTCGGAATAGAGATAATACGAACAGTCCTTGCTATAGCAGCACAGCTAAAGATTAAAGTTTATAAGCTAAATGTGAAATCAACCATTTTAAATGGCGAGCTGTAAGAAGAAGTGTGCATGGAGGCTGGAGCAACCATTAGGCTACATCCAAGAGAGCAAGGAAGAAAAATTGTATTGCCTAAAAAAGGCATTATACGGACTGAAGCAGGCATCACAATCTAGGAACAATAAAATTTATCAATACTTCTGTCAGCATAGGTTCGAGAGAAGTCCAAGCTATCCATCACTCTATGCCAAGGAAAGAAATAAGAAGGATCTCCCAATAGTTTGTCTGTACACAGACGGTTTAATCTACACAAGCACAAATCCAAGAGTTGTAAAGCACCATCGCTTTATCATCTACAGAAGCCGAATACATTTCAGCCACAAGAGCAGCGTGTGAAGTAGTTTGGTTAAGGAAAGTCTTAACAGATCTTCAGGCTTCAGCTATGGCGAGAATCACAAACAGTTATCTACTGCGACAACATGTTAACAATCGCTATGATAAAAAATTCAGTGTTCCGCTCCAGGTCAAAACACATTGAGCTTCGACATCACTTCATCGGAGACTTATAGACATCTTCACCAAAATTATTCCTGCAGAGAAGTTTAGAACCCTCGGAGAGCAAAATGAAGATTACAAATTAAGAGCGGGTGTGGGAAGTCAATTTGTAATCTAGAAGAATTAGTTTCTAGAAATGTCTAAATTAAAATCTAAGGTTAAATCACCTGTGTTATTTGAATTGTGAAAATCAAGTGGGTAGTTATAAAATGTGGTATGAAAATAAGCCAAATGATACATGTGAGTGGCCAAGTCAGTTAAATTATGTGGCTTGTGTGCATTTGCCAAGTCGGAAGAGAGTTGGATTAATAGATGTAAGCCCCAAATTAAAGTAAGTGCTTTCTTTTATAAAATCTCCATTATTTACCCTCGTTTTAGCAAAATATTCTTAATTACAAATACTTGTCACCTCAATCATTCTAGCCCACTATTTTCCCCTGCTCCAACAAGAATAGAAGGTAGAAAATCTAGCCAGGGAAGCAGTCGGAAAATCTCTAGTTTTTAAAAATTGGAGAGAATGCAGATGATCCAGTCTTCCTCTTCCGAAAAATGTATCCAGGATTTTAGTTGCCGGATCCCACGCTAATAATTTGTGCAACCAATGCAATGGTTGGACTATCTCTTGGCAGCGACTTAGCAGCAGTAATAACATTGTTGGTCAGTTAATAAATTCGGATAAAATAACTAATCCGATACGCTCTTAATTCATGAAACCGAGAGCAATATCGAAATTACCACTACTTTGAGCGAGTGTTTGCTCCAGAGAAAGAAACTCAAAAGTTAGAGAATGAGAAAGAAAAGAAAGAAGAGTCAGAGGGAGCAAGAAAATGGTTCATTCATTTCCTGCCTTCCAGAAAATTTCCTACCTTCCAGAAATGACAAAGCTCAAGAATATATAAAGGAAATTGAAACTAACCAATTTTGACAACGCAACTGAAAACAACAAAAAGGAATCCAAAATAAACGTAGCCAATCAAAACACTTCCATGGACCATCCTAAACGACATAGTCTTTTAGCCAGCCTGGAAGATTATCTTGCACTGGTTCATGGTGAACTTCATTCATGGGTTGATTGACTTTGGGTTCTTGGCTTGTGGGCTCTTGGTTGAACTCTTCTACTAGTACCACCTCTGACGGATCTAATTTGATAAACAAATTCGTATCATTCCCTCCATCTCAAAAACACACCTTGTCCTCGGGGTGAAATGCTGGATAGAGCTTACAAAAGGCTTCAAAGTTGGCTTCAAAGTTTTCCCAAGTCGAATTCTCTAGTGAGCTGTCAATCCATTGAACCAACACTTGAGGTGTTGTCTTCCCCTGTTGCAACACTATACAAGTAGCACAAATGGTAGCCGATAGCAAAAGAGGATGGTTATCCACACTCAACTCTGGTAAAGGATGAGAAACAGTAGGGTCGTTGCCATGGTAAGATTTAAGAACAAAAATGTAAAATACCGAGTGGATTTTGGAAGTACTGGGCAGCTTCAATTTGTAGGCTACAAGGCCGACTCTAGCAAGTACAATAAATGGCCCATAGTAGCGCTTGGCCAACTTCTGACAAGCGCGAGAAGCTATAGTGCTCTGACGATATGGCTGTAACTTAACCAGCACTTTATTCCCCACTTCAAAGTGAGCTTCACGACAATGCGCATTAGCTTTCTGAGCTATATGATGTTGTACTTGACACAAATTATCTTTTAAAGAGTGGATAAGAGTATTATGTTCAAGGAGAATGTCCTCTAAACTTGGATTAAAGTAGAGCCCTTAACATAATAAGGAATAGTTGGAGGCAATCAGCCAAATAAAGCCTGATTGAGAGACATCTTCAACTTCAAGCCACTGTGGAAGTGAGAATTATAGTTAAATTCTGCCCAACTAAGTAAGGAAACCCACTTCCTTGGTTTGTCTTGAGTGAAAGCCCGTAAATATTGCTCCAATCCTCGATTCACCACTTTCATTTGACCGTCCGTTTGAGGATGGTATGCCGTGTTATGATGAAGAGTTGTGCCACTTGAGAGAAATAATTACTTCCAAAAATTACTCAAGAACACCGGGTCTCTATCGGATATAATTGAACTTGGAAAACTATGTATTTTAATGACCATGTCCATAAAGAGTTCAACTGTTTTAAGGGTAGTAAATTGGCATGGTAGCGGGCCAAAATAGGCAAATTTTATAAGACGATCTACAACAACCAATATGATCGAGAAACCTTTCGACAAAGGAAGACCTGTAATGAAGTCCATGGTGACCTCATGCCAAACCATATTAGGTATCGGCAATGGTTGAAGAAGACCGGCAGGCACTTGAGTTGAATACTTAGTTTGCTGGCATATCAAACACTCTCGAATAAATTTTTCCACATCATGGCACATCTTGGGCCAATAGAATATTGAAGACAAACTGATTAAGGTTCTAGTGACACCCACATGATCTGCCAGTGGCGTAGAATAAAACTCTTACAATAGTACTGCCTTTAGAAGTGAGTAAGAATTGATGTAATAGCGCTGAAGGTGGAGAAGAAATCCGTTTTGAACTGAGAAGTGAGCTGAAAGTTTGCCCTTTAAAAATTATTGGTGAAGTGATATCAAATCAGGTAGTGTTGTATTGTCCTCAAGTAATGATTGCAGCAATTCAAATTAAGATTGACTGTCGAAAGAGAGGCAAGTATAAGAGCTATTGATGTTATCCTCATGAGCTGTTTCATGGACACGTGATAGGGCATTAGCGGGGCTATTGGTATGGCAAGGTCTGTATTCAATTCTGAATTGGAAACCCAATGATTTGCGGAGATAAACCTACTGGTCTGGTGTTTGAATCACTTGTTAAATGAGCTATTTGATAGTCTTATGATCTGTACGAATAACAAAGAAACGACCCAACAAATATTGTCCCCACTTATACACAGCTTCCACAATTGTGTGCAACTCCTTGATGTAAGTGGAGCAAGCTCTAAATTTGGGACCCAACTTCTTGCTGAAATATGTAATAGGATGCCCATGTTGTGTAAGTACTGCTCCTATGCCCACATTAGAAGCGTCGGTCTCAATAACGAAATCGGAAGCAAAATCAGGTAACTTAAGGACCGAAGCTTCGATCATTGCTTGTTTAAGAGCTTCAAAGGCATCCATGGCTGTCGAATTCTATTGGAAGGCATCCTTACACAACAAATCAGTGAGTGAGGTTGCTAAGGAAGCGTAACCGTGGATGAATCGCCTATAATATCTAGTGAGACTAAGAAAGCCCCTAAACTATTTAATAGAATGTGGGATTGGCCAATTAAGCATGGCATCAAGCTTTTAGGGGTCAGCTTGTACTCTCGAGACTAAAACAATATGGCCTAGATACTCAATAGTAGTCTGACAAAACAAACATTTGGACAACTTAATAAAAAATTGATGATGATGTAAACAAGATAAGACTTTCTTAAGATGAAGCAAATGCTTGGCCATGGAGCAGCTATAAACCAAGATATCATAAAAAAGATATCACAAATTTCTAGAGATGAGCTACAAAAATCTGATTCATTGTGGCTTCAAAAATGGAGGGGGCGTTTGTCAACCCAAACGACATGACTAGAAACTCATAATGGCCCTCATGTGTTCTAAATGCTATTTTGTATATGTCTCAGCTGTGGACATGAATTTGATGATATCCTGCTCGCAAATCTAATTTGCTAAAAATGGTTGCTCCCCTAAGTTCATCAAACAACTCATCGATTGTCGGTATAGGGAACTTGTCTTTGATTGTTACTGCATTTAAAGTGCGATAGTCAACACAAAATTGATAAGTGCCATATTTCTTTTTAACCAAGAGAATTGGAGATGAGAAAGGGCTTTGGCTCGGTCAAATTATGCCCTACTCTGACATTTCCTTGATCAGTTTTTCCATTTCAGATTTTTGAAAGTCTGGGTAGCGGTATAGGTGAACATTGATAGGAACTGTGTTTGGTAATAGATTAATTTTATGGTCAATAGTTCTGTGTGGTGGCATGCTAAAAGGGTAAAGAAATAGGTGTTTGTATTGCTGTAAAAGGTTGAGAAATTGATCAGGAAGGAAAGAAGGAAATTCAAGTGAGGAAGTGTCTGTGATGGAAGAGGAAGGTAAGACGTCGATGGCGTGCACTAGTTGTAAGGCACAAAGGCTGGTCACTGTATCACTTTGAATTAATACCTACAATTGATTATAAGTAATCAAAGTAGTAGAAGACAAGTCACCACGAAGCATCACTGGTTGCCCATTTGAAGAAAATTCCATAGTAAGGGCAGAATAATCATGAGATACTTTGCCTAATTTCTGTAATCATTGAATGCCAAGGACCACATCTGTGCCCTCAATTGGCAAAATGAAGAGGCCCACTATAAAAGTTATGCCTTGCATTGTTAATTTCACTTGAGAACATAATTGTTTACACACCAGGAAGTCGCCATTGCCAATATACACTCAAAAATTGGTGGTGGGTTGAATGGCTAACCCCAATCGTTCTGCTAACATAGGTTTAATGAAATTATGAGTGTTGTTGTTATTAATCAGTGCTTGAAAGGTGTGAGGATCAATTTCGCCAATTAGACAAACGGAGCTAGGATTTGCTTGCCCTGCTAGAGCGTTTAAGCTAGAGATGTCACTGGTAATACCATCAGCTACCAAATCTAGTGGTTCCTCATTGTCTTTGGATTTCAATTCCTCATCATTAGTGCCCATGATAAGTAGAAATTTACTGTGGCAGTGATGATTGCTGCTGTATTTTTGTCACAATTGTAACATAAACCCTTCTTGCATTTGTCACGAAGTTTGGTCGGTGACAAACGGCGAACTGGTAATGTTGGTGTCGATAACAATGCAGGTAAGGTGTTTGGTTTATTAGTATTGTGGGTTTTTTATGGTGATGTCGAAGAGGGTGCATAGGTGATGGTTGTGGTAACAATTGTAGCTGATGAGGATGTATAAATGGGTTTGGACTGTGTTTTAGATCCAGGTGAAGGGGAATAAGGTTGCTGCCATTTAGGCCACGAGCATGTGCTCTGTTTCACTTTGTCATATTTGGCCTCAAAAGCACGAGCTGACGCAAAAGTCTCCATCAGTGAAGATGGTTTAGAGAAAAAGCAATTCCCTTCGAATGAGGTTTGAGACCAGTAATGAAAAAACTAATCAAAAGAGGTTCAAAAATTCCTGCAACCTTATTTATTAAGTACTCAAAGGCTGACTGGAAATCTGCAACAGTGGTAGTTTGGCGCAATTTGGATAAATCGCCTTGAGGATCCTCATACAAAGAGGCACCAAAACGATGTCGCAGATTAGCTAAAAATTCTTTCCAAGTAGTGAGCAAGCGATTTTTCTTCATCCATTGATACCACGCGGCAGCACGGCCTTCCATATGAAAGGAGACAATCTGTAGGCGGAGGATAACAGGTGTGTCATGGAAGTTGAAAAATTATTCTATTCGAAAAATCCATCCACTGGGGTCAAACCCATCGAATTTGGGCATATCCATTTTTATGGAACGAAGCACTGGAGAAACCTCTGAACTAGTAAAAATGCCATCAATATTGGAAGCCGAAGGGTTTAAAGGATTGAAGGCACCAATGGATTTGTTGGAAGACCCATGAATTTCTTAACGTAGCTCCTCAAAACGAGAATCAACCGATGTCCTGAATTATTGGATTGTCTGATGGATGGACAGTTGCTGCCCATCAAGTTTGGTGTCAAAAGTTGCTTGTAGTGTTTGTAAAGCGGAAAAGATTTCAGAGTTTGCCATGAAGAACGAGAGCACCAATGATACGTTCTTAATTCATGAAACTGAGAGAAATATTGAAATTACCACTACTTCGAGCGAGCGTTTGCTCCAAAGAAAGAAACTCAGAAGTTTGAGAATGAGAAAGAAAAGAAAGAAGAGTCATAGGGAGAAAGAAAATGGTTCATTCATTTTATGCCTTCCAGAAACGACAAAGCTCAAGAATATATAACCGAAATTGAAAATAACCAATTTTGACAACGCAACCGTAAACAACAAAAAGGAATCCAAAATAAACGCAGCCAATCAAAGCACTTCCATGGACCATCCTAAACGACGTATTCTTTTAGCCAATCTGGAAGTTTCCTTTTTCGTTGGGGCCGTTGATTATCTTGCACTGGTTCATGGTGAACTTCATTCATGGGCTGATTAACTGTGGGTTCTTGGCTTGTGGGCTCTTGGTTGAACTCTTTTGCTAGTACCACCTCTGATGGATCCAATTTGATAAACAAATTCGTATCATAATCCCTACAGTACCCTATTCAAAGTTCGAGATATTTTTTTTTCTGTTTTCTTTTGTACATAGCTTAAACTTGTATCACAGTATTATATTGTAGGAACTGCTATCTTGAATGGTACCTCAACTGTAGTCGACCAAACTGCATATTGTTTTTAGCGAGAATACCAGCTACGTTTCCCAATATACGTTATTGTTGTGGTGGGAGGGTCCCCATATGCTTAGACACAAGGTGAGAGTTTGAACTTGACGATAAGCGAGCCAGGGCCGAGCACGATCACCAATGTATGTGAGGCTGTTAAATGTGTCGTTTTGTTAGTTTCTGGCCGGCCTTTAAATTTGGGCCTTATGTTCCGCAAATGGATGCTTCCGTTGCTGCTTGGCTTACTGGGACTGAAGGCTAGGGAGTTGCTGATGTGCATTTCGGAGACTATGGATTTACAGGGAAGCTGCCGCGTACTTGGTTCAAGACTGTTGATCAGCTGCCCAGGAACTTCGGTTATGAACAATATGCTTTTTCCCTTAGGATTTGGTCTCACTGCTGGGCCTACTAATTCAAGTTAGAAATTTGTTCAGATATTTACTCTAAATTTCTTTCATTGATTCATAAGATGTGAAGACATTGGATTAGTTTAATTTCTTGAGTAAAAGAACATGAACTTCTATCGGGCTTAATTTAAACAGTGTGGTGCTCTTAAAACATTTGCTTCTTATCGTTTGATTGTTTGTCACGTGTGTATAGTATTATCATAATTTGATGGAGTGCACTCGTGATAATAAGTGAATGGAAAAGAAACAATTCTCCTAGAGATACGCAAGACTTTTCCGTTAGTGCTGTGGAGGAATTACTAAAGCTGCTGCTGCCATAATTCCAGCATAATAGGCAGAATGATGCCTAAGGGAAGTACAAAATCTGCCTAATTGAATACTCTCCACTGTCACAGTTGAAGCATCAGTTTATCACTCGGTTAAAGGCCTGAGCGGCAAGTGATACTCAAAAGTATCGTACATATAATTTTCATGCATGCTAAAAATTACATTAAATTAATTAGTACACTGAAATTTGTGGTCACTCCTGACGAAATTCTGCTTCACAATAACAATGTAGGAGAATTGAATTCATGACATCATTTACCTGGCTGAATTGCTGCATCGCACGGGCAGAGCATAGACTAATTTGACGTGCACGTGTGAAGCAAACCTCACAAGAGATTTGCTTATTTGGTTTGAAAACTAAAATTCATGCCTATAATTAATAATGAAACCTTATGCATATAACAAAAAAATTAATTAAACATAAATTCTCAAATTTCAAAATTTATTACTGTCTAATTTATTTACTCGGTATCATTAATTTTAACCGTCCAATACACAGTTTTACTTATTGTTTCTTGTTCCCTAATATATTGAATTTCCTCTCTATTTCTAACATCAATTTCTTGTTTTCCCTCTTTTTTATCTTTCCTAAGTTGCTCTTTGGCTCTGGATTCTTTGAATGCTTGAAAATGAAACAAATCTCCATTCTTTTAATTTCTATACTCAAATCAAACAAGAAAACAGGTCGACAATTTGCTTGAACTAGCCAGCTACATTTATTTTCCTCGAAAATTTTCCACGGATACGACTCATTTTAATGTGGCACAATCTTCCACTCCAATAACACAAATTGAAAGTCTACAGAGGGACCCAAAGTGAGATCATGTGTACTTTTCAAATATCCTATTACAAATTAATTAGAATATTGAGCCGAACATATAATTTGGGCAAACATAGGACATTATAAATATCAAAACAATATGATAACATATTCTCATAAGCACACTTCCTTTCCTCGGAATTACTTAATTTCTATCTAAAGCAATGAAATCAACTGACACGACCCGCCCCGATCTACATGTCAAATCCGAGGCGAATTGTACGATCTAATGACTAAAATTTGTGGCACAATTTTTATTTTAATTCATGAATATATGTATATAATATGACCTTTACTATAAACACATAACAACCTTTTGCGCCTTTTTTGAAAATAAATGTGTATTCAAAACTTGCATAACTCATGTCTCATTATACATACTTACATTACACATATATATACATATAAAATATAAGCAATATAAACGTGCTCAAAATGCAAGACATGTAGCAATGCGTCTTATGGCCCAACCTCAATTAACTAGAACTAATTGGCGTGAAATCTTGCAGAATCCTAGGTGAAAAGGGGTAAATAAGAAAATAGTAAGCTTGCGGCTCAGTTAGTGGATGCAATTATAATTATATATATATATATATATTAAAAAAATAATAATAAAGTAGTGTGCTAGTGCTTATGCATTCAAAGTAACTCCACATTGAATATCATACACCAGCAGACATGGTATTCATACATACATAACATGACAACACTGCACCAAATAGTACCCAGGGGAAAATAACTCTCAATACTCGCCAAGATCATCAAGATCATCATCGCGCGAGTAGAGCGGGGAAAAACCTCTCAATACCGGCATAATTAAACTATCTCGCACACGTAGAGTAACCTAACTCTCAATATGCATGCGCAGAGCTTATGGGGAAGGGTACATATTGTTAGCATGTATATGTTCATTAAAATTGATTTTGATAATAACAAACTTTAATTGTTTTTTATTAAAATGTTGGAGTTTCCATTAATAAACAATTTCTCAAAAGCCATATAATCTTTCTAAATGTGTTCATGAAATATGGATAATCGTTAACTTTAATTGGAAAATCATTCCCTGTAAAATTTTCATTAAAACTGTGATTTTGGAAGTAAACGGTGAACCGTTAACTTTGAAATGATTAACCGATAATTTCCAGAGAGGAATAAATCCTTAAGCTTGAACCGGTTAGCAAAAACAGACAAGGGAAGTGAGTTTTACAGGTTACTGGAATTAAACGGCTAACCGAGGAATTCCAAAATGTTATTCCATGCTAACTGATAACTCTATGAAATGAGAGTTATTACACCAAATTCTGGACTTGAATCAAGATTACTTAGAGAGCAAATAAGGTGTTTTTATTACAGTTAAATTTTGCATAAACACTCATTGTAGTCGAGTCTTAATAAGTTTTTCTTGAATCAAAGTAATTTGTGCTAAAAACATGTGAATAATTGTAGGTTTTCAGAGAGTCTAAATTCATGAGGAGATTTTGAAGCCCTAGAAGAGCAAGAGGAGGAAAGAAGATAGCCACAAAAAAAAGTAAAGCACAATCGAGAATAAGGCAGTGTTGTAGCAGATGTTAGAGCAACCCGTGCTGCAGCAATGTGGGAGCAATGTGCGAGAAAATTTAGGCGCGGGTCAGCCATAATCGTGATATGCTTGTTTCCTAATTTGAACACTTGCACGCTCATGGGTTTTGATTTACCCTAATTTGTAATATAAAAGGGAAGCATGCACCACATAGAAAGGCAGCAAGGGAATTAGCATCAAAATAATTACAAAGGCAAGAAGAAGAAGAACAGATCGAGAGAGTGTTGTTTCAACAACATCGAATACTCGTGCAGAATTATTTTGTCTTTTCATCGTGTTCAAACTTATATTTCTTTTCTTCCTTTAATTGTTTTGATGTATTCCTTGATTGATATATGTATGTTTACTTTTCTCATTCAGAATATGAACTAAACTTACTTGTAGTTGAGTGAAAAACAATCCAATGGGTTCTTGACTGTTCTTATATGTTGTTCTGGTATTGCTGTAGCATTTTACTCTAGTAGTTTTTATGAATATAACTATTATTTCAGTTGACCACCCATTTAATAGTTCCAGTTAAGATAGAGCAGCAAAAGGGCATATCTTAGTAGATATCACTTGGGTATTACTTGATCTTAAGTCAAGTTTCTTGGATTAAGTTATCTTGAATCCTATAAGGGCAATATTTGAATTTAAGATTTGTGACACGCTAGACATTGGTGTTCACCTTGTAGGGTGGAAAGGTTAAAGATCATAAAACCGTACCTTAAGTAGATTAGCAACTGGTCATTGTTAGTAAATTTAAGGGTATGAGAAATCCAATATGCGACAGCTGAGGATGCAGATAAACTCTGCTCAGTGCTGCAGCATTAGTCACAACAACTGGTGCTAACTTGATGAACAACAGTCAACCCCAAAGGAGAGTTTGATCATTCAACTACCATAATCTCAATTGAATTTTAGACACTTAACTTAGTTTATTTTATTGCTATATTATTTATTTCATTCTTACCTTAATCATTGATTACAATAGGAATTACCCGGCAATTGTTTGTTTTTATTTTAAGTTGAGTTCCATTATGTGATTGCTTTAGCAATTCGAGTAACATCACTCCCTGTGAAGACGATATTGAATACTTATGACTTTATTACTTGTTGTGTATACTTGCACATTGGCATTGGTAGTAATTGCTTATAGAAATAAACCAACACTAACCTTAAACCGTTTAGCAAGAACAGATAGCAGAAATTTATTTTACAAGTCTTTGGAAATTAACGACAAACTAATAGTAACAAACGGTTGATCATTTATTTGAAATTCAGCTCAACGGTCACTTGGACTAGTCAAAACGGTAACGGCGATCCGATTTCTTGCAGAAAGTCAACAACGACTATTTTTTAGCTCCAACTATAAATAAGCTCAATCAAATTCAAACAAGGCCTGATCCCAACATTATCATTGAACTTATAATTGAGAATACAACATTCATTGAGCTTTAAATTTATTCTTGTTCATTTATTCACACATTAAGCATTAATTTGTAATCTCATATATTGTGTGAGAGAAAAAAAATTTATAATCTTTGTTTTGAGTGATTGTAAGCGTTGTGATACATTTGGGTTAAGAGATTTGGGATAATATCTGGATGTAAAGGTTGATTAACACCTAAAAAGTCAATGGTAAGTATTCTTGAAGCTTTGAAGGCTTGACTAGTGGAATCCTCAAGCTCGGTGTGCTTGGAGGTGTGGACATAGGCAAGGTTGGCTGAGCCACATAAAATTCTCTTTTGAATCTTTCTTCCCTTATCTTTTTGTATTTTGGTTGATTTATTTATTATTACTTTAAATTCTTTTAAGAATTGCATAATTTTTAGAAACCCAATTCACTCCCTCTCTTGGGTTACTTAGATATTATTTCATTTGGTATCAGAGTTAGGTTATCTTATTAGGACTTAACCATCTAAAGTAACAGATCCATGGCAACCCAAAATGACTCAACCTTTAGGGAAGGACAATCCACAATTAGATCACTGTTCTTTGACAGTAATGACTACCCATATTGGAAAACTATGATGAGAATTTATTTGCAAGCCTTAGATTATGAAATTTGGAAAGTTGTTTGTGATGGTCCATTTATGTCTATGACTAAAAATAAAATGAAAGATGATATTCCAAAACCTTCTAATTAATGGAGTGAGTTAGAAAAGAAAAAAAAAGTCATTAAACTCCATGGCAATGAATGGTCTGTTTTGTCCTCTTTATATGAAAAAATTTCATAAAGTATCTAGTTGTGAGAGTACTCAAGAAATATGAAATAAACTTGAGGTTGTCTATGAAGGAACAAATCAAGTTAAAGAGTAAAAAATCAGTAGTACGAATTGTTCCAAATGGAATAAAACGAAAGTGTCTATTCTATGTATACACGATTTACGAACATAGTGAACACCCTAGGAGCCCTAAGAAAGAATTTTTTGAATAGCGAGAAAGTAAAGAAAATCATTAGGTCACTTTTAAAAGAATATAGACCTAAGAGGACTGCCATTGAAGAAGCTAAAAATTTAAATACTTTACGTATTGATGATTTAATTGGCTCTCTCATTTCATATGAAAAAGACTTGGCAACTAAAAAAGGGCATGAGAAGAAGAAGAAAAGCATTGCTCTCAAAGCTTCAAAACATGAGACTGATGAGGAAAGCGAGCTGGATGATGAGGAGATGATTATGTTAACTAGAAGATTTAGAAAATTATACAAGAAAACTAGTGATCGGAGAAAGTTTAGAAACTTTAAGAATCAAAAGGAGAAGAATGAGTCAATCACTTGCTATGAATGTAAAAAGCCTGGACACATAGGGTTTGAATGTCCTCGTCTCAAAAGGCTCAAGAAGAAAGCAATGGTAGCCATATGGGATAATAGCCATGAGGAAACAAGTGACGATGAAGAGCATCAAGAGATGACAAATTTAGTTCTCATGGCGATTGGGGAAAAATCATTAGATGAACTTGATGAGGTAAGTGATCTTCCTACATATGATGATCTACATGATGCTTTTAAAGAATTGCATGATGAGTGGATGAAAATTGGTAAAAAAAATGCATATCTTAAAAACAAAATATTAGAACTTACTAATGAAAAGGATGTCATGCAAAAATTGCAATGATTCTTAGAAAATAAAATGTTGCATGATAAGATTGCATCTTTTAAAGGTAAACAAAATACTGCATACGAGCATGAAAAATCACATGTTGATAAATTGATAAAAGAGAATGAAGTGATTAAGAAGAAAAATAACGAGCTAAATGAAATTGTGCTAAAATTCACAAATGGGTAAAAGATGTTGGATAACTTGCTAAACTCATAAAAATATGTATTTGACAAAGGAAGTATTGACTATAAGCCAAATTTGAAATAAAAGTACTATAAGAATTATTTTGTGAAAAGTACCTCCATTAATAATTAAGTTATATGTCATTATTGTAATCAAGATAGTCACATGAAAAATAGATGTCTAGTAAAAAAATGCATATTATGGTGTGAAATGTATTTGGATTCTAAAATGAACCATTGCTAACACTCAAGGACCTAAGAAGTTTTGGGTACCTAAAACTTAAAAGCTTTTTCTCCAGGGATTAAAGAAAAGGAAAAATAAGTGGTACTTGGACAATGGATATTCAAGACATGTGACAGAGAATTACTCCTAGTTTTCAAGTTTTACCAAGATCCGTTTTATTGGTATCAGAAATGTCGGTAATGTATCCTTTACTTTTATTGAAAATGTGTGTTTGGTTTAAAACTTGAAACACAATTTGTTTAGCATTAGTCAATTGTGTGATAAGGGTTATAAAGTTATTTTTGATAAGAATAGATGTGTTATTGAGAATGCAAGTGATGGCAAATTTTGTTTGTAGGAAATAAATGTGTTAGTGTTTATATCATTGATATAGATTGTGTATCCACCCATAATAAATGTTTTTCCGCATTGTATGATGATGGTTGGTTGTGACATAAAAGACTAGGACTGCAAGGATTTGATTTTAAAGATTTACAAAAATGATTTAGTTAAAGGTCTTCCAAAAATCGATTTTTAAAAATATAAAATTTATGAAGCATGCCAATTTGATAAACAAATCAAAACTTTCTTTAAAAGTAAAAATTATATTTCTACTTCAAAACTACTTTAATTACTTCATATAGATTTATTTGAACCTTCAAGGTATGCTAGTTTGAGTGGAAAATATTATACTTTTTTAATTGTTGATGATTTTTCAAGATACACATGGGTATTATTCTTAACTAATAAGGATGATACTCTTGATGCATTTAAAATATTTTGTAAGAAAATTCAAAATGAAAAAGAGTATGGTATTGCATGCATGAGTGATCGTGAGGGAGAGTTTGAAAACCATGCATTTGAAATCTTTTGCAATAATTTAAGCATTGTGCGTCAATTTTCATCACCTAGAACTCTATAATAAAATGGAGTTATTGAGAGAAAGAATAAGTCGATTGAAGAAATGGCTAGGGCCATGTTGAATACAAATCCCTTGCCTAAGTATTTTTGGACTGATGCCATCAATACCGCTTGTTATATTTTAAATCGTGTATTGATTAGATCTCATCTCAATAAAACTCCATATGAGTTTTGAAAAGATAGAAAACCCAACATCGGTTATTTCAAAGTTTTTAGATGCAAATACTTTATTTTGAACAGAAAGGATAATCTTGGCAAATTTGATCCAAAATCCGATGTTGGTATCTTTCTTAGGTATTCAAATTCAAGCAAAACTTATAGAGTTTAAAACAAAAGAACTCTAGTTGTGGAAGAATTTATGCATATTACGTTTGATGAATCTAACCCCTCCTCTGCGGGGAAAGTTGTTGTTGATAATGATGCAGATAAAGAACTACAAGAAGAGTCATCAAATGATAACCAAAAGGATGCACCACATGGAAATCAAAAGGAGCAATATGAAGAAACGAATGCAGAGCAAAATGAAGGCACTTCTCAATCACTCCCCAAAGAGTGGAGATATGTTTCTTCTCATCTTAAAGACTTGATCTTAGGATTTCCCTCACATGGCATAACAATTAGATCATCATTTTGAAATACTTGTGAGTATGCTGCATTCATATCTCAAATTGAACCAAAATCCTTTGCGGATGCGGAAAATAATAAATCTTGGATTATGGCAATATAAGAGGAGTTAAATCAATTTGAGAGAAATAATTTGTGGGAATTAGTTCCTAAACCATAACATCAATCCATTATAGGCACTAAATGAGTATTTAGAAACAAAATGGATGAATCCGGTGTGGTTGTAAAGAATAAAGCTAGATTAATAGCTCAAGGTTACAACCAAGAAGAGGGAATTGATTTTGATGAAACATTTGCACCTATAGCTAGATTAGAATCCATTAGGATGCTTATACCATTTACATGTCCTAAAGATTTCATTTTATTTCAAATGGATGTCAAGAGTGCTTTCTCAAATGGTTATATCATGGAGGAAGTTTATGTGAAACAACCCCATAGTTTTGAAAATAAAAATTTTCCAAATCATATTTACAAGTTGTCAAAAACATTATATGGATTAAAGTAAGCACCTAGATCATGATATGATAGGCTTAAGAATTTCTTGTTGGATAACGGTTTTACGATGGGTAAAGCGGATACTACTCTCTTTGTTAAACATAAGAACCAAGATATAATTGTTGTTCAAATTTATATTGATGATATTATTTTTGGTTCTACTAATGAATTGTTGTGTAAAGAATTTTCATCTTTTATAAGTAAAGAATTTAAAATGAGTATGATAGGAGAGTTGAAGTACTTCCTTGGGTTGTAAATAAAACAAAATGAGGAAGGAATTTTCATAAATCAAGACAAGTATGTGAAAGACCTACTCAAGAGATTTGGCATTGATCACTCAAAGACCAAAAAAACTCCAATGAGCACAACAATCAAGCTTGACAAAGATGAAAAAGGTAAGAAGTTGATCTCAAAATGTATCGAGGTATGATCGGCTCTTTACTTTATTTAACTGCAAGTAGACCTGATATTATGTTTAGTGTATGTTTGTGTTAAGGATTTCAATCATGTCCCAAGAAATCTCATTTGCTTGCTATAAAAAGAATTTTCTATTATTTGAGTGGAACCATAGATCTTGGGCTTTGGTATCCTAGAAGAACTCATATAGATTTAATTTGTTATTCGGATGCGGATTTTGTCGGTTATAAAGTACTAGTAGAACCTGCCATTTTCTAGGTTATTCACTTGTCTCATTCTTTAGTAAAAAACAAAATTCAGTTGTACTTTCAACCACCGAGGCAGAATATATTGCCGCTGGTAATTGTTGTGCACAAGCGCTTTGGATGAAATAAATACTTATAGATTATGACATTATTCTTGAACAAATCCATATTAAGTGTGATAACACTAGTGGTATAAATCTTTCAAAGAATCCCATGCAGTACTATAGAACAAAGCATATAGAAATTAGACAGCATTTCTTGAGAGATCATATTCAAAAGGGAGATATTGTTTTAGAGTTTATTTCTGGGGAAAAATAATTTACCGATTTTTTTACAAAACCTTTTTGTGAAGATCAATTTTCAAAAGTTCGACATGAACTTGGGATGATGAAATTTTTGCATTAACATTTCTACTCATGTTATTGAATCTATTAAAATTGATTGACTGATGATTGTTGATGCCTATGAAGTGTTTAAGCATGATATATAAGTGATGTGTTTTGATTATTAATTTTTAAATGCTTATACGAATTGATTGTTTGAATACATGTGAGTTCATGAATCATGCATTAAACTGACCCTTAAAACATTTTGGATCAATGAAATCATCTTGGAGTGTATTATTTATCGGCCAAAAATTTAAAAAAATGTGAAATCATAAATAAAATAAACAGATAACTGTTTCTCTATAAACAATATACTGTTTAAATCCAGAAACTAAGATATGATATCTGCAAATTATCGGCAAACCATTTTGTTGAAAATGGTAAATCGATTAAAAATAGAGAGCTCACTGGAATTTACTCCTTTAATATTAATGACTACCCGTTAAACATTTTCTATTAAGTGTTCTCTGGAATTTATTAGTTCCCTGATTACAGAAAATGGCTCGCCGTTTTCTTGAGATATAAACTGTTTCCAGGGTTTTCTTTTCATCTTAATTACCCTCTCACTGTTTTCTCTATTAACGCGAAACCAAAGCTTTCGATCTCTCTCCAATCCACCATTTTTCTTGTATTTTCTTTCGAAATCACTCCATTAGAATCATTTCTAATAATCACTAGACCACTTTTACTGATTCAAAACATTAAATCAAGCCCCAAATTTAAATTTTCCAAATCAAAACCCTAAGGGCAACCGAACGAGTTTCTTCAATTTTGGCCAGATTTTTGTCCTCTTTTGGCCAATTGAACCTACCAATCACTTCCTCTACTCTCTTTTAACCCCTAAATCAGTTCCATTTCCTTTATTTTTATATTTTTCAAACTTCTTTCAGTATCCATGGCTGACTCGTCTCGTCGAACTCGGAAGAGAAAAGCTACTCCCAGTAGGACTCCTATACCTCCACGGAAAACCTCTGAATTCAAAGGAATTTATTTCCCCACAGCCTCATTAGCCAAGTGTTTCGAAGACCGCTTCATGGGACGGAAGGTACTTGACTTTTACTATATTAATCTAGAAGACTTTAAAGAGTTGATAGTTTGTGGTAGAAGTGTTAGGAATATGGTACTACCTTGGGAGTCAACTATAGATTTTGATAAAAGAGTGTATCCTAATCTAGTCTGTGTTTTCTATTCGACCGTGGAAATTTCCGCAACTCGATTAGATATGACAGTTACTCATGTTGGGGATGTTCCTATTGAATTTGATGTTGATGAATTAAACATCCTGGGAATCCTGAATGCTGGTCATAAGATTTATACATCTAGGAATGCTCTTTTGTTTGCCAGTTTTGCTCATTATCTTGGTATTCGAAATGTTTGTTGGCGTTGGGATCTTAGTGGTGATATTTGTACTTTTCCTTTTCGATCTCAATTATTGCCTTTACAAGTTTGAATTCTTCATATCATTTTACAACATATTATCACTCATAGGAAAGGTCATTCGGATGAGGTAACGAGCTTAGATGTTGGATTGTTGGATAGTCTTCTTATAGGGAGACCTATTAACCTCAGGTATGTCATTTTGAGACACATGTTGAGTACCCTTGTGGTTAACCACCACTTGCTCCCTTATGGCAATATCATCTCTAAGATACTGCGGCACTTATACGTGCCTCTTCGGGGTGCCGTATATAAGAAGACTAAACAAATTGGTCTGGAAGCTATGACTAGGATTTTACTTTTCTCAGAAAAACAACAAATGGCTCAAGACCTCTAACTCCAAGAACCGAGACACTTTAGTTGCTCCAGAAGATGATCGGATGCTTAATGGTATTTATTCCCCCGACCAGCTTCTCGACTTCAGGCTAGGAGCTCACCCTCCACCTCGTCATCGTTGATCTGTACCCTAGCCTCCAGTCGATTTTGACAATGAGGAGCATGAGATGAATATTGATTATCCTCCAGCTCTCGAGCAACCTCTAGCTCTAGAGCAGCCTCCAACTCCGACGCAGCCACCAGCTTCGGACACTCTGCAACAGTTGGTTGATGATATTTGCAGACTTTTCGAGTAGCAACAACAAATTCTCCACAAAATATATGTCCTCTCTATGCAACAGCAGTAGCTCCAATCTAAATTTCAGACCTTTCAGGAGCAGTGTATAGACCAGCAGCTCGAACTCATTACTGGCCAGTGCACCTTCCTTCGCTATTTTGGATATGACCCTGGCAGTTCATCTTCGTAACCTCCTTCTTAGTTTCTGACTTTGTTTTTCGCACATACATTTCATGTTATGTTTATATGTGTGTTTTGACATATTTATTTCTGTTTGGATTGCATAACTCTTTCTTGATGATTTTTTATGATGGATAATTATATGTGTGTGGATTGATAAATTACGGGAGTTGTTGGTTTGTGCAACTTGTTTAAGTTTATATGGGAGAGCTTTTAATCATATTTTGTATTTGAAGATATGTTCATTTTTAAGGGGAGACTCTGCCAAAATTTTTGCTCCCCTAAAATGGGTAATCTCTTCATCTTGCTATTTTTTTTTAACTAATCATGTTCCAAATATTCGTTTTTATCTTTTCTTTTTAATGATGAAATGGAAGATAAATATGATATGTCTTGCATTTTGAATCTTGAAAAAATTTCAATAATATATTTTGAATGATATGTTTTTGAAAAATTTTATATTGGCTAAACTTTGTTTTTGGTTAAAAATGTAATTGGCCATACATTTAGGGCGAGCATACATTTAGGAGGAGTAAAATATTGAAAGAGTTTGTCATCATAAGAAAGGAGGAGAATGTTAACATGTATATGTTTATTAAAATTGATTTTGATGATAATAAACTTTAATTGTTTTTGATTAAAATGTTGGAGTTTCCATTAATAAACAATTTCTCCAAAGCCGTATAATATTTCTAAATGTGTTAATGAAATATGGATAATCGTTAACTTTAATCAGAAAATCATTTCCTGCAAAATTTTGGTGAAAACTGAAAATAAACGGTGAATCGTTAACTTTGAAACAGTTAACCAATAATTTCCAAAGAGGAATAAATCCTTAAGCTTGAACCGGTTAGGAAAAAAAACAAGGGAAATGAGTATTACATGTTACTGGAATTAAATAGCGAACCGTTAACTTCAAACGGCTAAGCGATAAATTCCCAAATGTTATTCCATGCTAACCTTCAACCGTTTAGCAAGAACGGATAGCAGAATTTTGTTTTACAAGTCTCTGGAAATTAACGACAAACCGATAGTGACAAACGGTCAATCGTTTATTTGAAATTTAGCTCAATAGTCACTCGGACTAGTCAAAATAGTTAACCGATAACGGTTAACGGCGATCCAATTTCGGGCAGAAAGTCAACAATGGCTATTTTTCAGCTCCAACTATAAATAGGCTCAATCAAATTCAAACAAAACTTGATCACAACATTATCATTGAGCTTATAGTCGAGAATACAACATTTATTGAGCTTTAAATTTATTCTTGTTCATTTATTCACACATTAAGCATTGATTCGTAATCTCATATATTGTGTGAGAGAAAAAAATTATAATCTTTATTTTGAGTGATTGTAAGTGTTGGGATACACTTGGGTTAAGAGATTTTGGGATAATCTATGGATGTAAAGGCTGATTGACACCTAAGAAATCAATGATAAGTATTCTTGTAGCCTCGAAGGCTTGACTAGTGAAATCCTCAAGCTCGGTATGCTTGGAGGTGTGGATGTAGGCATGGTTGGCCGAGCCACGTAAAAATCTTTTTGTTTGAATCTCTGTTCTTTTGTCTTTTTATATTTTGGTTGGTTTATTTATCATTGCTTTAAATTCGTTTAAGAATTGCATAATTTTTATAAATCCAATTCACCCCCCTCTAGGGTTGCTTATATATTATTTCACATTTATAATAACTGGCAATCACACCTCATGACTCAATCAAACATATAATATGTGTACATGTAATCATAACATGATATTAAATCATAATATCAAACATAAATGCTTCACGAAATACATAATAGTAATAATAGTATCCACTCACATATCTTGTTTCACTTCAGGGTTCGTTAGGGCTCTTGTGGGTTTCTGGATTCTCAAGTTCGTCTTGAAATATAGGATTCAAAATTAATGGTTAGAATTGATCTAAGAACTTATACGTATAATGTAAACAGTAACATAACTGGTCAAACTTTATAAATCTATTACCCACGGGTTTACTGAATATTAATCTAGCTGTCCAATTCTATTTTTTGTAACTTTCCTCTCAATTTTCCTTTTTAACTTATTTCTCTCTCTTGGTCTCCTAATTCTTTTTTTCCTTTTTCCTTTATTTTCTCCCTTTTTTTTCCACCTTCAGCTTCTTCCTTTTCTTTCTCCGTTTCTCTTTTCTTTGCTATTTTCTCCCAGTTTTTCTTCTTTTATTCTCTTGGTCTTGCTCTGTTTTGGTTTCGTTATTCAAAATGGTAAACTGCTTCAATTTTATCATTGTACACACACATATATATATATATGCCACCACTTTAAGCATGCATGACCAAGTAGCTGCTGTTGCTTTTGAGGATTGCCATGTTTGGCTTTTTTTTCTCTCTCTCCAAACGGTGCATGACAATTCCTTCCAACTTATAAAAATTTTATCCTCGAAATTGACATACCATCCTGAAATAAATATGGATATTGTGACTGCATATGTTCTTCGTGCTCCTAAGTGGCTTCATTTCTTTTGTGACACTTCCACATCACCTTGACTAATTAGATTGTATTATTACGTAATATATGTTGTTTTCGATCGAGTATCTGAACTGGTTCTACTTCATAAGTCAAATCTGCCGTCATCTGGACTGCTTATGCATATAAAACATGAGAAGGGTCAGGAATATACTTCCACAGCATTGCAACATGAAAAACATCGTGGACTCGTGGTAACTTTGGAAGTAAAACCAAACAGTAAGCAACTGGACCAACACATTGAATAATCTCATATGGGCCTGTAACGCCCCAAATCTAACACGTGCGAAGCACATGGAGAAGAAGGTTACTTACAAATCGTAATCCTTACTCATAAATTTAAAACTGAAATACCTCAAATTCTTATTCAAACATTCTACAATAAATAATCTCTCCCAAAAATAACAAAAGTCTCAAACTCCAAATTACAAGTTCATAATAGAAATAAACTAAATAGAAACATGAGCTCATTCCTCTTCTCATTCAAATAGCAAACAAAAATGAAATCACTAATTCCAAAGCTAGACACACCTTTCAAACAGAACTTAATCTGCAAAAAGTAATGACAATGGGTGAGTCGTCAACTCTGTAAGTAAAACCATTCCTAACACATTAGCCCAACCGATAAAAAAAATATTGCAAGCCTTCTTTTATTTAAAACATATATGTTATAATTCATAAATGTCATAAAACGATATATCACGATAAAATAACATAAATTCGTTGTAACTCTGAATATCAAAAGCATAGTTACTTATGAAAGCAAATTAGATATCACATTCATAGAAAGCAGATAGTTAGCTCATGTCACATAGTGTCACCTATAGTCCATGTGACCCCGCTAGAAACAGAATTCAGAATATCGTGTGCACACTCAAAACAGAAACCCAGTATTGGTCCAGACAAATATATCGTATATTACGATCAGAATCAGAATCATAATAACGATGGGCAATGAGCCAAAAAATTTGGAATCCCATACAATCATCAATAATTGAAATCAGATATGGGTACAAAACATTCGTATTAGATTCATAAAAGTCTATAACAATAATTTAGGCTTGTAGAATATTTTATAGACAAAATTATAAAAGGTAGTCATGTCATAAAATAATTTACATATTGAAAAGCATTTATAAAATATTTTGTTAAAAGAATTTAGATTTGAAAACATTTTCATAAACTGATTTTGTTATAAAAATCCATTAATCTTCTAAGTAGTATAAAACTCTTATAATAATATCAAAATCCTTATACATATCCAGTATATTAGGAATGAAGTTACTTACCTTGATAAAGGGATTTGAACTAACACACCTCTAAGCCTCTAAAAATCTCAATCACCTCCAATATCTTAACAAATATAAGATAAAACTATTAATAACTTATCCTAAGAATCTGATTTGCTAATTCATACTCGTACTAGTCTGATTCTTAAAAAATTGACTCTTAATCTAAAACTGAAAATGACAAAATATTTTATAGAACCATTCTGGACATCCATGGGTACCTCATATAAAATTTCCAAGAGGATCCGATGCCAAAAGCATTTTCAAAACTATTTATTAATTGACAAATTCAAAACCGTTTCACAATCTCTTAACCGAAAAGAACGTATTTTGCGAATTTTATAAAATCAGATACTGATAAGAAAATTATGAAATTAAAATTAAAATCTTATAAAATAAAATTTAATCAATAAGCCCTACATATATGTTTAAATTTGAGATACTTATATTGTCTAGAATTTGTCCAGTGTGCTTAATACACCAAGGGTTGATTATTAAAACCCCAAATAGAAACTAAACACATCTTAAATCATGTATTATAATCTGTATCAATCTAAAATCATGCTAATATAAACCCTAAATAGAGTGATTAGAAATCTCATGGAAAATAAGGAGAGTAAACTTACCAATTGCTTTGATTCTCTCCTAAACAAATGTTTTAATTCCTAAGTTGGATTGAAAATGAAAGGGGATTAGGGGGTATTTATAGGATTCCTTAAGGCTAATGGATGGCTAGGATTTTGCCACCACAACTCTTGATCAATTATTGAAATTATCCTTCATAAATACCTTACTAGCTTCTAGAATTCTTATCTATCTCTACAACTTTCTTACATCAACACTTATGTCATAGATTATGTCATTATTACCTAGTCATTGCATCATCACTTATGTCATTACGTCTCTTAAAAATTAAATTTTATATATTATTAATATTATTTTATTATTAATATTATGTCATTAGTCAAAATGAATTCTACTATATTTAGGTGAGAGAATTGAACCTTACATCACCCACTACAAACTCAGGTGGTCTCCGACGGTTATCTGTGTAACTCTACTGTCTGTCCTGCATTGCCTTCAACTTTTCTCCGATGACATCAATCTTCTCATTAGCACTCTAGACAATTTTTTACCCTAAAAATTGTCTTTCCCTGAGTTAATCCCAACAAATTAGAGTTTTGCATTTCCTTCCGTACATAGCCTCAAACGGTGTTATCTGAATACTAGACTGATAGCTATTATTACAAGAAAACTCTATCAAAGGTAGGTATGTATCCTAATTACCTTGAAATTGCATAACACATGCTCAATGCATATCTTCCAAAATCTGCTTAACCCTCTCTTATTGCCCGTCTTTCTGCGGATGAAAAGTTGTACTAAAATTCAATTTAGTACCCATAGCTCGCTATAGAGATGACCAAAACCTGAAAGTAAACTGTGAGTCTCGATCTGAAACAATAGACACAGGAGCTCCATGAAAATGTACTATTTCTTTTATGTACAAATTCGCCATCTCATTATTAGAGTATGTGCTCTTGTAAGGCAAAAAGTGAGCAGGCTTTATGAGCTAATCAACAATAACCCATATACTATTATAGCCACTGCTAGTACGAGGAAGTCCAATTACAAAATCCATGGTGATATGTTCCTATTTCCACTTAGGAATATATAATAGTTGAGATTATCCTACGGGTCTTTGATGTTCTGCTTTAACTTGCTGACGACTTAAACAACGTGCTATAAATTCTCTTATTTCTCTCTTCATCCCTTGCCACTAATAATGCTCCCTCAAAACATGATACATCTTCGTGCTACCTGGATGCATATCATATGCTGAACTATATGCTTCTTCTAAAATATGGTTCTTCAAATCTGAATTATTCAGCACAAAGAATCTATTGTCTATAACTAAAGTGCCATCATCTCTAGATGAAAAGCCAAATTATAGTCAGTTCCTTACACCTTTTATTTTAATTAATTTCAAATCTTGATCCTGCATCTCTCGAATCTGATCAATCAAAATAGGCCTAACTTTAAAGTGTGCCAAAAGTGCTCCATTCTAACTCACTGCCAACTCTGTACCCAATGACCTTAAATCAATTAATAACGAGAGGTATGATACCTTTATGTGGGAGACCAAACTCGAAGATTTCCGACTGAGAGCATCAGCTACCATATTCGCCTTCTTGGATGGTAATCAATAATACGATCATAATCTACAATCAACTCAACCCATCTACTTTGTCTTAGATTTAATTCTTTCTGCGTGTACAAGTACTTCAGGCTTTTGTGGTCTGTATAAATCTCACAAGTAGCTCCATATAAATAATGTCTCCACATCTTTAAAGCAAACACTATCGGTGCCAGCTCTAAATCATGTTTTGGATAATTCAGTTCATGATGCTTGAGCTGTCAGGAAGCATAAGCAATTAACTTAATCCCTGTCTAGAAGTATCGTTGTAAATTACGAGTCCTTCTGTACCTGATGGAAGTGTAACAATTGGAGCTGATGTTAACATTTTCTTGAGTTCTTGGAAACTCTGTTCACAATCATCTATCCACTCAAATTTCACTTTCTTCCTTGTCAATTTCGTTAGAGGTAAAGCTATCTTAGAAAAGCCTTTAACAAATCTACGGTAATAACCTGTCAAGCCAAGAAAACTTCTGACCTCAGATACACTGGTCGGACTCTCCCAAATCATAACAGTTTCTATTTTCTAGGGATCCACATAAATACCATCAGTGGAAATCACATGGCCCAATAATGTAACTCTATCTAACCAAAATTGACATTTATTGAATTTAGCATAAAGTCACCAATGTCTCAAGGTTTGTAAAGCAATCCTTAAGTGTTCTGCATGTTCCTCTTTGCTATGTGAATATATCATAACGTCATCAATAAATACAATAACAAACTTGTCCAAATAAGGATGAAACACCCAGTTCGTGAGATTCATAAATGCTGCAGGGGTATTAGTTAACCCAAATAGCATCACCAGAAACTCATAATGTCCATATTGGGTCCTAAATGCAGTTTTAGGTACATCAGCGTCTCTAACTTCAATTGATGATAACCCGAACATAAGTCTATCTTCTAGAAAATTGTCGTACCCTGTAGCTGATCAAACAGATCATCAATCCAAAGAAGTGGATCTTTGTTACGAATGGTGGCTTTATTTAACTACCTGTAGTCTATACACAATCTCATAGTTCCATCCTTCTTTTTCACAAATAACACTAGTGCTCCCCACGAGGATACATTAGGTCTAATGAAGCCCTTGTCGACTAATTTTTGTGATTGTACCTTCAATTCTCGCAGTTCTAATGGAGTTGTCCTGTATGGGGCTATAAAAATAGGGACTGTGCTTGCAATCAAATTAATAGTAAACTCTACATCTCTATTAAGTGGCAAACCATGAAGATCATCGGGAAACACATCCAGAAATTCTTTCGCCATAAGAATATCTTTTAGTTTCACATCACTGACCTGTCTATTAATAACATGAGCCAAATAAGTAAAATAACCTTTTCTAAGTAATCATCTGGTAGAAATAGCAGATATTATAGAATAAGGCAGGATCCATCACTCACCATAAAAAATAATTTCAGATTCTCCAAATTTCCTAAAAGTTACCTCTTTCCGAAAACAGTCCATTGTAGCATAATGGTTTGCTAGCCAATCCATCCCCAATATAGCATTGAAGTCATGGATGTTTAATGGAATCAGATATGCTACCATATCTTTATCACCCACTATTACTATACAATCTCGAAATACGCTCCCAGCTAATAAAGAATTACCAACCAGTGTAGCCACTACTAAAGTACAATCTAATGGTTTCATCTCTTTATCCGTATATATGGAAAATGTGCAAGAAATAAAAGAATGTGTTGATCCCAGATCAATAAAAATATATGCCTCACGGTTAAAAATAGTTAAAATACCTGACACGGAATCTTCCGTTGCACGGATTTCTTAGAAAACGAAGTCATAAGCGTTCAGGGCTTGGCTGACTACTCTAAGAGCACTCATCCAAAAATCGGCGGATACCTCTTGTTCCTATTTAGTCCCCCATTTCGAATTTTGTTTTTCTATTTCTACATATCTTTTTTCCGTTTCTAAGGTTTCTTTAACTTTAAGTTTCTTAAATCTGGGGTGGCATGGGCTTTCGGCTGGGTCAGAGCAAATACACGTGCCTAGGTATGTGGTCTGCTTGGTTGGCTCCTCTGTCGACTACCACTAGTCTCTTCTGCATTAGACTGGGACCTTCCGGAAAATGTATGTCCTCTTCTTTGGAAACCTCTCTACCCTCAAAACTGACTACTGCAACTCTAAAGATAACAAGGGTCTTGACCTGACACAAACCTACTGCTCGATGTCAAGTTTAGACAATCATTTTTCAAGTGTCCTCCTTGATCACACTGAAACAAATATGATGAACCACTCAAACACTGTCCCATGTGAAAGTTTTCCACAAACATTACACTGGGGACAATTGCCTCTATCTATAATGTGGCTCTGCTGAATGCTGTCGGGACCACTGAAAGGTCTCTTCCCCCCGAGAAACTTTGGTCGGTTGTACAGCTAACTTGTTGAGAAACCTATATTCTCCATCTCGCTACCTTGAGTTCTACCACTAAGTTCACTAACTGGCCAGGTAGGGCCCCGCTTATGCTATTACGGCTCAAACCTTTGTGCTTCTCTATGACTCCTCTCGATTATCATAGCTACTCTAACCAGTGTGCCTAAATTTGTACATTCTGTTCCGATTACTATAGTCCTTATGTTCTCTCCCAGACCCTGTTAAAACCACCTACATTTCTCTCTCTCATTCAATACAGCAATTGGGCAAATCTCAATAACTTAGAAAAATTACACTCGTACTTTGTACTGTCATAGATCCCTGTACAAGCATTATAAACTCATTCATCCTGTCTTTCTAATAAACACAAGAGAAAGAATTTTTCCGTGAACTCTCTCTGAAAATCTGCCCAAGCAACAGCTCCATGCCCCCCCATAATGGCGTAATACATATATCTACTAGTGATATGCATTACCTTCTTGCAGAAACTCAGTAAAGGATAACCTTTCTTCATTAGTACATCTCATCATATCAAAAATCCTCTACTGTCTGATTAACCATGACTCTGAACTCGCTGGGTCAACCTTACTCTCAAAAGTTATAGTTCCCAAATCACGAGCATGCTCAATGGTGTTTTGTGAACATGTACGAACTTCAACCTCTCTCCGAGCAATATTAACAACAAACACTTCAAATCTATCCATAAACTGATCCACAGTAAGTCTCGCTATTGGCTCCTGATGAATATATGGGTTTTGCGTGGGTTAAGGCTGTGGCTCATGTGCATGTAATACTGACTCACCTACAGTCTCTCTTAAGGGTTCCTCTCTGTTCTCCAGTTGTGGAGGTAAACCCAGATTCAATACATATCTTGTGCGAGATTGGCCACCTCTACGCATGCTGATATCTATAAAATGTCATGATATCATTATATGACGTATAAATATGTATGCATTATGTAATAGTCTGCAAAATCTATAACCTAGGGCTTTGATACCAAAATGACACAACCTGCCCCGACCTATATGTCAAATCCGAGGTGAATCGTGCGATCTAATAACTAAAACTTATGGCACAATTTAATTTTAATTCATGGATATATGTATATAATATGGTATTTACTATAAACACATAACAACCTTTGTGCCTTTTCTGAAAAAATATATGCATTCAAAACTTGCATAGCTCATGTCTCATTATACATACTTACATTACAAGTATTTATACATATAAAACATAAGCAACATAAACGTGCTCAAAATTCAAGACATGCAGCAATGCATCTCGTGGCCTAACCTCAATTAACTAGAATTGATCTGCACGAAATCCTGCGGAATCCTAGGAGAAAAGGGGTAAATAGGAAAATAGTGAACTTGCAGCTTAGTGAGTAGATATAATAATAATAATAATAATAATAATAATAATAATAATAATAATAATAATAATAATAATAATAATAAAGTAGTGTACTAGTGCTTATGCATAATTATGTGACATAACTCCGCATTGAATATAATACACCAGCAGACATGGTATTCATACATACATAACATGACAAAACTGCACCAAATAATATCTAAGGGAAAATAACTCTCAATACTCATCGTGATCATCATCGCGCGAGTAGAGCGGGGAAATGCCTCTCGATACCCAACATAATTAAACTATCACGAGTAGAGTAATCTAACTCTCAATACGCATGCGCAAAGCTTATGGGGATGGGTACATGTATGGTAACTAACAATTACATCTCATAACTCAATCAAACATATAATATGCGTTCATATAATCATAACATGATATTAAATCACAATATCAAACATAAATGCTTCACAGAATACATAATAGTAATAATAGTATCCATTCATAGATCATGTTTTACTCTAGAGTTCGTTGGGGCTCTTGTAGGTTTTTAGATTCTTGAGTTCCTCCTAAAATACAGGATTCGAAATTAATGATTAGAAATGATATAAAAACTTATATGTATCATGTAAACGGTAACATAACTGCTCTAACTTCATAAATTTATTACCCATGAGTTTACTTGATATTTATCTAATTGTTCAAGTCTATTTTCTGTAACTTTTCCTCTCAATTTCTCTTTTTAATTTATTTCTCTCTCTCGGCGTCCTAATTTTTTTTCTCTTTTTTCCTTCATTTTCTCCATTTTTTTCCACCTTCGGCTTCTTCATTTTCTTTCTCTGTTTCTCTTTTCTCTTCTTTTTTTTCCCGCTTTTTCTTCTTTTCTTCTCTGGGTCTTACTCTGCAATGGCGGACCCACACGTGGTCTAGTCCAGAAAAAATCATCTATACCCCATACTTTTTAATTAATTTAGTAAAACAATAGAATTTTTATTTTCTTTTCATATATGTCCCTAACTCAATACCCTTATATTTCCATCAATTTAGTATAAAAATATAGTTTTTATTTTATATTCAAATATGTCCCCAACTCAATTACCCTTATATTTTCATCAATTTTATATAACAATAGAGTTTTTATTTTATTTATAAATATGTCCCTAATTCAATTATATTGTTTTCAATTGAAATTAGTGACTTATTTTATAAAATGATTAAATTATATATTTATTGAATAGATTGAAAACACTAGGGAGCTAAAATTTTATTATTGCTTTAATTTATTTTAAAAAACTTCTAATTGAAAAAAAAATATGTCAATGTAATATAATATTGTCACTAATATTAAAAGTACTTGCAGAAACAACATATAGTAACAATTATCAATATTTTCCTAAAATTTTTATGTGAATTTTAGATTTTATTTATTAGTTGTATTAATTAAGAGGACAAGTTAGAAAATAAAATTTGAGTATTTTTAAAAAAATTTGGTAGAAGAATCATCAACATCTAGTTTTTTAAAGAGAGCTAGAGTGCCTAACAAAAAAACAACTACACCAAAATACATTTTTGCTGAATTGAGTTTAATTTATTATTGAAACTTTTGACTAATAATACTTTTACAATTTGAAATGATGAATAAATTTTAATTGTTTAATTTATTAAGTTTGGTAATTTAGTACTTCACTTCAAGTATAAAAAGTTTTATTTGCAATTTTTAATTGATTGTAATTGTATGTATTAAGCTATTTTAATTTGAAATTATTAATTAATTTTTCAATCATGATATAATTACATGTTATCATAGGTTGCAATGTCAGATTTTATAATTGAAAAATAATGTTTTCATATTTGAGCTGCCTTTTGTTTTCTACTATTTTTTTATAGATATTTTTGTCTATAGTACATATTTAGAGGGATAAGGTTCTTGATGTTCCTTCTTATTTAATGTATTTCTTTCTACTTATAAATTTTTATATTCACTTTAAAATATAAATTTTAAAAATTAGCCCGGGGTAATATTAAGTCCTGGGTCCGCCCCTGTTGCTCTGTTTTGGTTCTGTTATTCAAAATGGTAGACTGCTTTAATTTTGTCATTTTACATATATACATACATACATACATACATTGAGCATGCATGACCAAGCAGCTGCTATTGCTTTTGAAGATTGCCACGTTTGGCTTCTTTTTCATTTTTTTTCCTCCAAGCGGTGCATGACATCAACAATGAGTGTTTTTGTTGCCCTTGTTTTTGTTGCGTTATTTGCTACAGCTGACATCAGCCTCTGCTATGGCAACTCCTACGTGGGTTGCAAGGAAAGTGAGAGAGAAGCACTTTTAAAGTTGAAACGCAATATGAAAGATCTTTCCAACCGTCTTGCCTCTTGGATTATTGGTGATTGGGACTGCTGTAAATGGGTCGGTATTTTTTGTAACAACTTCACAGGTCATATCCTTGAGCTCAACCTCGAACATCCTTTCGGTTATCTCAAATACTCTGATGCTGAAGATGATGATCATTACATGAGGTCAATACTGGTTGGTAAGATGAATTTCTCTTTGGTTGATTTGAAGCATTTGGTTCACTTGGACTTGAGCGTTAATGATTTTCAAGGAATTCAGATACCTAAATATCTTGGTTCTCTTGAGAACCTAAGATACCTCAATTTCTCTGGATCCAAATTCGCTGGGATGATTCGTCACCAACTGGGAAATGATTCCTCACCAAGTGGGAAATCTCTCTAATCTGCAATATCTAGATCTCAGTTGGATTGATTGTAGGTTACAAGTTGATAGTCTTTTATGGCTATCAGGCCTTCTTTTGCTTGAGCATGTCGACCTGGGTCAGGTGCACCTTGGTAAAGCCTCTGATTAGTTACAGGAGATAAACTTACTCAATTCTTTAAAAGTAACAAAGTTGTCCTTCTGCAAACACTATAATTTTCCTTATTTGTCCTCTACAAATTTTTCCTCCGTTAACGCCCTTCGTCCTTTTGGAAAGTATTTTAATAACACTTTGTTTCAATATGGCAGCTGGATTTATAGTCTCCGTCATTTAGTCTTCATTGTTCTAAGCTACAACCAATTTCAAGGTAAAATCCCTAGTACACTAGGAAACTCAACATCTCTTAAACATATTGATTTATTTCATAACCAGTTCAATTCTGCAAGTCCTGGCTGATTATCTAAGCTTAATGAATTGAGTTCCTTTTTGTTGGATTTAGTTTCTTGCATGGTACGATTTCATCAATTGGTCTTGAAAACTTGACTTCTTTTATCAAAACACTCGACTTGGAGGGAAGATTCCAACATCATTTATAAGACTTTGTAAGTTGACATTCTTTTCCTCTGTCAAATTAAGTCAAGACATACCACAAGTCTTAGATATTTTCTCTGCATATGGTACATATGCACAAGTGTCGCTGATTTTGAGCCATTGTCAGATTTCTGGTCCATTGACAAATCAACTCGGCCCATTTGAAAATCTGCACAAACTTCTCCTAAATCATAACTCTCTTTCGGGTTCGCTTCCAGCTGCTCTAGGCAAACTATCATCTTTGAGAAATATTGATTTTTCGCTAAACATGTTAAATGGTTCTATTCCATTATCTTTGGGGCAAATCTCACACTTAGAATATCTAGATTTGTCTAACAACATGTTTGTAACAAAAAAATAATAAGTGCAGAAAATTTTATCCAGATACAAAAATAAAGAAAACAGAAGTGCTGCGTCTATCATTCACATCACCAGCCCCAATCTGCATCAACAAAACCACTAAAAACAAAAGGTGTATGCTGTTTGTACATTAGCCCAAAGCTCAAAGTACCTTTTACATAGCGAAGAACCCGCTTTGCTGTAGTAAAATGATGCTCAGATGATTTATCCATTAACTAAGAAATGAATCCGATGGAGTATGCAATATCTGGTCTTTTGATAGTTAAATAAAATAAACCACCATTAGGTTCTTGGAAAAGTGTTGCATCTTCCATTGGCTGCCCTTCCTGTTTAATTAACTTCAGCCATGGTTCCATAGGTGAGCTCATTACTTTTGATTCCCCCATATTAAAACGATTTAGTAATCTCCCTGCATAACCTTTTTTGAGATACAATATAGCTATATGATCTTTCAACTTCCAAGCCAAGAAAACAACTAGCTTCACCCAAACTTTTTATTTCAAAACGGACAGTCAAAGCATCTTGAATAGGGGTGGGCGCGGTTCGGTTTGGTTCGGTTTTTTACTAAATTTTTCATAATCGTTCGATTACGATTATTTTAAAATCATAATCGCGATTAATCAAATTACCGAAATAATCAAATACTCGATTAATTGAAATAATTCGATTCGGTTCGGTTCGATTATTTTGATTATGGGCCTATTGGGCCTATTTTGGGCTTTTTTAATTTTAAAACCTTAAATTAATAAATCTACAACAAACATAAAAAATTAACAAACAAAAAATAAAAATACGTCTCAAACAATGTTCAATAACACATAACATGTTCAAATAACAAGTTAAAATCAAAATAAATCATAATCCCAATTACTCCTCTGCTTGTTCTTGTTGAAATATTATATAGAAATGAGCTTTCAATAATTGTTTGAATAAAAAATTTTGGAAGTGGGACAGTCCTGGAAGAGTTGAAAACGTTGATCAAGATAGACTACTTGTAGTTTGCTTATATTAATGATCACGAGTTTAATTTAGAGATTTGAGCCCAAGTCCCTCCATTTACGTTATTAATCATTTTTTTTATTAACGCTAATTGATTAGAGGAATGTGATAACGAAAAGATGAAAATACCTGCTCAAATGCTTTGCCGAGTGCATACTTACAAATCCACTAGTTTAGCTTTTAATCACATATATAAACCACCATCGTCACAAAATTATCATATATTACACAATAATCAAAGCAAATTATTGAAAAGCTATGAAGCTAACCAACTCGGCTCATCTAAATCTACTCCAACAGCGAACACTCACAAGTCCAACAACGTTAAACTCTGTTTCAAGTTTTACTGTTTTTACTCTCGGCATGAGCACATCATCATGTGAAACCATTAAAATCCAAGTAATAGCAAACTCACAAGTTGTAGCTTTGTGGAGATCACTCGGCGACGAGCAGCAGCGGCGACCAGCAGCAGCGACAGGCTGCAGCAGCAGCAGCGAGTAGCGGCAGCGGCAGCAGCAGCGACGAGCACGAGCAGCGGCAGCAGCAGCGACGAGCACGAGCAGCGGCAGCAGCAGCGACGAGCACGAGCAACAGCAGCGATGAGTTCAGGGGCTGAAGGTCACGAGTTCAGTGACTGAAGTGAAGATCAATTTATTCACTTTAGGTTTAGGGATTATATTATTCGGTTTATTTGATACTCGGTTCGGTTTTTCGATTTTTTTTTAAAAACCGAACCGACTGGTTTTACTATTTTCTCTATATTACTAATTCGGTTTTTTGGGTGTAAAAAAACCGCAAAAAAATCGAACCGAACCGATCGGTTCGGTTCGGTTTTTGATTAATCAACTATTTTTGCCCACCCCTAATCTTGAAGACAAATTATTTCAGCACCATTGTCTCCAATAATTATCATATCATCCTCGTAAAGAAGAAGTATTGTGCATATTTTGGCTATTTTATTAACAAATAGGCTTAGATCTACATTTGAAGACTTAAAACCATGAAATTCAAGATAGCAATCTGAAATACAAGTTATGCAACCCAAGAAGAGGGGTAAATTGGGTTTTTAAAACTTTAGCTAAGCAAACAACACAATAATTCAATCTAATGCCTTAATGAAATCGAAAGCAATAAATTCAATAAATCATAAAAATAAAAGAGTAAGGGAAGAGAAAACAAACACAAGGATTTTTACATGGTTCGACAATCTCCTCATACGTCCATGCCTTCAAGCACACCGTTCTTGAGGATTTCACTATCCAAGCCTCCCAAGGCTTCAAATGCTTACAATTGAGTTCCAAGATGTAAATGAACCTTTACAACAAGAAATTATCATTTATCCCTAATCTTTTAACCTAAGTGTATCCTAACACTTAAGACCTCTCAATTTGATTTTACAAAAAGGATTACAAAAATTTCTCTCACACAATGTGTTTGAATACAAATGAAAGCTCAATATATGTGAATAAATGAAATGAATACACAAAGTTTATGCTTTTAGATTTGCAGAGAAATACTCAAAATGTTAATGGTTGCATCATTTAAAATGATTTTGACTTGAGCCAATTTATAGTTGAGGAATACAACTAGCCATTATTGACTTTTTGGTGATAACCGGCATGCCGTTTTTGTGAATCCGGTTAGGCGCTTTATGTTACCATTATGTTAAAAAATTTAAATTTTTGCATATCTGGTATGCCGCTTTTCTGAATCCGGTTAGCCGCTTTTATTCTAGAGAGTTTTTGTCTATAATCGGCTTGCTGCTTTCTTTAATCCAGTTAGCCGCTTTGCTATAGCATTTTTTTCCAAAATTGTAGTTTTGCCCTAAACCTTTATAAAATTATACTTTGGCTCAAAACGTCATAAGGCTTTGCAAAAAGGTCCAATTTTAAAATTTCTAAATAATGCTTGTTATTTCCAAAACTTTTTAAAATTATGATAAAGCCCAAATTTATAGAAATTATAATATGGCCCAAAACGTTTCAAACATTTGTAAATAGGTCCAAATTTAGAATTCAAAATAATACTTGAAAAATAACTGATTTCATAAAATTATTTTCTTGCCATAAAAGCATAATGTGTAATTCTTTGTTTATCCAAAACATGTGGTTTGTTATCATTAAAATCAACATTTTATAGCCACATAGGCTAACATAATCTTACCATAACAAGCTCTTGGAGCTTGTTTGAGGCCATACAAAGCCTTTTTGAGCCTACACACATAGTCAAGGAACTTTTTAGAAACAAATCCATGTCGTTGTTCCATGTAAATATCACGATCTAACTCCCCATGGAGGAAAGCATTCTTGCCGTCTAGTTACTATAATTTCCAACCTTTTGTTGTAGCAAATGAAATGATTATTCGAATTGTTACCATTTTAGCAATAGGGCTGAAAGTCCCCTCATAATCATGACCATATAGCTGAGAAAAAAACATGAGCAACAAGACGAGCTTTATGCCTATCAATTGTATCATCTGTCTTTTTCTTCAACTTATAAACCCATTTGCAAGTAACTAAATCAACATCTTTTGGTTTTGGAACAAGCTCCCATGTGCAGTTCTTATTTAAGGCCAAAATGTTTTTCTTTACTACTTCTTCCCACTCAGAAAGCCCTTAGCTTTATTGTAAAATTTAGGCTCACTTTCACATGCATCTCCAATAAAGAAACAAGAGAAAAGAGAGGATTGGTTTAACTGAATTTCATAGTAAGTTAAATAATAAGGTAGCTTTCTTTGTCTTGATGATCTTTGAGTCACCCCATCAGAAATCTCATCTTGCTGGATGTTTTCTTGGCATGAATAAATATTGCTTCCCCTTTCACTGGATGCAACATCTTCATAAAAAGGTGCAAGATCAATTTTGCCTTTAATTTGACAAGATGACACTTCATCGAACACCACATCATGGGAAACCATAATCTTCTTTGTTTCTAAATCCACATATCTCCACATATCTCCAATCTTTCCTATGAGTATCATAACCAACAAAAATACCACCCTTAACTTTTGGGTCAAGTTTAATTCGATTATTTTTTAATATACGAACATAAAAAACTGAACCAAATACTTAAAAATAGCTCATATTGGGTTTATGATAGTACAACACTTCAAAAGGAGATAATACTTTTCCTGGCCATGGAGGCAAATGATTGATGACAAGACAAGGTGACAGAATACCTACTACCAACAATTCTCTTGGAAGATTCCTTGCATGTAGCTACGACAAGCACACAGATGTAAGATGTGCCAACTTGCGCTCAGTAACTCCATTTTGCTGCAGAGTCTTTGGATAAGTCATTTGACGCTAAATCCCATGTTCCCTACAATAATTTTCAAATTGATCAGATATACAGTCTCTTCTATTGTCAGTGTCAAGACACTTTATTGGAACCCCGAATTCTTTCTCCATATCCTGCTTGAACTGAATAAATTTAGATAAAGCCCCACTTTTGTGTTGTAAGAAATAAACCCTAGTGAATCTAGAAAAATCATCCACCATAATCATTACATAATGACAACCAGTGTAGCTAGAGGTTTTTTTCGGTCCTATGAGATCTGAATGAATTAACTGTAATCCCTAGCAGAAGTTACACTAGCTGGTTGATTAATAACTTCAATGAACAAACATTTCTCCTAATTTGGTTGTTCTGATTCATTACTTTCATGTGCAACATTTGCTCCTGTTAGGAAATTGAGCTTCCTCCCAAGATCACTCCAAGTAATTTGTCAACAATAAATTAACAGAGAAATTAAATGGAGAATACACCAATCACACAACACAAGATTTACGTGGAAAACTCCAAATTCGGAGAAAAACCACGGCCGTTGTCAAAAGACAACCAGAGAAAAAATATTGATTATGTGAAAAATTATTACAACCACAGTTTCAGAAATAAATTTTCTCTCACCCAAGCCCCAAATACATAATCTCGAGAAATATCTCTTAACAAAGCAAACCCGTAATACCCATATTAAGGAGCCACATGCTCATTCAATATAACTACATACTTAAGAACATTTCTCTCACTCAATTTCTCACCTAGACTTAGATTGCTTCTCTGAAAATTTAGGATGCCAAGCTCTCAAATGAGAGCTTCCTTTTTATAGGCAAGATTTTGCCTAAAATCAAGCGCACCAATCTTGATCAAAATTGGTGGCTTAGCCATCAAATTTGATCAACAAATTTGGTCAATAAATTTGGTGCTTAAGCCACCAAATTTGAAGCCTTTTTTAAAAAATCAATTTTCAACAATCTCCACCTTGATTAAAAAAACAATTATAACTACTACTACAAAACGATGTCTTCACCAATAATCATAATTCTCAACATAGAGAATTATCATACTCCACCATAAAGAGTATATCACTTTGAATCAACCATTCTAAGATTTTTCTCGGCACATGTCAAACATATCCGCTGAAAATTATAGTGCAATTCTCATGCTTGATTTCCTGAGAATTCTTCAGCCATGACATAACTTTTCCACCACACACCTTGCATTTATACCAAGCCAATGACCGCGTGCAAACTTGTGAACCCAGCTGATCATAACATGTTCTCTTTCATGGCAACTTAGAGATCTACATGCCAAAAGAACTAACCAAGTCTCTTATAAAAAGGAAACTCACCATCTGCAAGAATATCAGTATCTCCTTTATTGATTCTGGAGTAATTTGCCGAGCCCACTCCACCTTCTTGACAATTTTCTTGAGGTGCCAAAATTGTCCACACCTTCAAATCTTTGTACATACCAGATTGGATACTCCTTTGACTTGAATTCTCTACAAGCTAACAAAAAATCATTCTCCCATTAATTTTTCAACAACATCAAACTCCACCAAGTTTGAAAAACACCAGCTGCTGACATATTTGCTTTACAGATCAGCCTATTCTCTTCACCACAAACTATTTGGATTGACCCCCACTACTTCACATGAACAGTACTGTATACATGAACAATATCGTATACGTGAATAGTACTGTTTATGTGAACAATATCCCAATACCAAAACTTCAATCAATGGCTCTAATACCACTGTTAGGAAATTGACCTTCCTCCTAAGATCACTTCAAGCAATTTGTCAACAATAAATTAATAGAAAAATTAAATGGAGAATGCACCAATCGCACAACATAAAATTTTCGTGGAAAACTCCAAATCCAGAGAAAAATCACGGCCGTTGTCAAAAGACAATCAAAGAAAAAATATTTATTATGTGGAAAATTATTACAACCACACTCTCATAAATAAATTTTCTCTCACCCAAGCCCCAAATACATAATCCCGAGAAATATCTCTTAACAAAGCAAACCTGTAATACCCATATTAAGGAGCCAAATGCTCATTCAATATAATTATATGCTTAAGAACATTTCTCTCACTCAATTTCTCACCTAGACTTAGATTGCTTCTCTGGGATTTTAGGATGCCAAGCTCTCAAATGAGAGCTTCTTTTTTATAGGCAAGATTTTGCCTAAAATCAAACCCACCAATCTTGATCAAAATTGGTGGCTTAGCCATCAAATTTGATCAACAAATTTGGTCAATAAATTTAGTGATTAAGCACCAAATATGAAGCCACTTTTTTTTAATCAATTTTCAATAGCTCCTACTTCATCCAATTTAACACGACAGTTTGATTTGATATATCTTAGTTTTCCGCATCAATTACATACCATTTTAACTCAGCAATCACGCTTAACGTGTCGTATGAACTGCCCTTTAATTCGGGATTGATCAGCTATTGCCTGCTTGGAAGAATAATTCTTTTTTCTCTTGGTCCTTGGTGTATAAAACATCCTCTATATGTGAAATAGACCTGCTGCTATTGATAACTTGTTTTTGTATTGTTTTTTATTTGAGAGCAAGTTTTCTAACTCAACCATCGAAGGCTGATTTATCATAACACCTTTGTACTGAAGAGATAAAAGGCATAAACTCTTTTCGCAAACCACGAATAAGATAATGATGCAAACATGCATCACTTATAGGCTCCTTTATATCCAACTCGGAAATTTTAGAACACACATTTTTTATTTTCAGCATTCTTCAATTGAAAGGCTACCTTGAGTCATCCTAGTAAGTTCATTCTCCAGATACTGCAGCTGCATTGTGTTCTTTTTAGTGAACTGTATTTCAAGCGACTTCCACACTTGTTTTAGTGACTTTACATCACAAATATGCTCTATGTACTCTTTGCTTATAAATGTATGCAAAGTAAATAAGGCTTTCCTGCTCTTAATATTCCATTTTTGACGCAACTCAGTATTTTTTGGGGTTATCCGTTGGAATTTTTGTTTTATCACCAGAGAGGAGACTCCATAAATCGTGCCCTTGTAGATAATCTTCCATGCAAAGCTTCCAAAAATTGTAATTGTTACCAAAAATCTACTCATCGGAGGTACAAGATAAAACACTTCCACCATTCATCTTTATTGAGTAATAAGACCAAACACTTGGTGGGCAAACAAGCTCTGATATCATGTAACAAAGAACAAATAAGTGCAGAAATTTTTTTGTAGATATAAAAATAAAGAAAACGGAAGTGCTGTTGTGATTATATTCAATCTGACAGTACAACTTCAATTTATAATAAAAAATACTCTAAAATATCTCAACTAATCTCGACTAGAATGTTAAAAAAGCTCTTAAATTTATTCAACAAGCATAAACCATAACTAACTCCTAGATCAAAGGAAAGCTAACAAACTTAATGACTGGTTCACTTAAAAGTGCTTTACTAATTTATAACAAGGTTGAATAAAACTCTTTCTGAAAATCAAATTTTACTGTATAATATTAATGGAAGGAGTTAGAACTTAGCGGAGATTTAATTAAAATTTACTTTTTTATCCCTATTTAGTGAAAAAAAAAATCATAAACTAAACAATATAGATTAATTAATACTGGTAAAATTACATTTAAAATAACGACATTGTCAATAAACTACAAAATTAAGGGTGAGGTTATTTAAACCCGTAAATGTACTGTTTGTACTCAATTATACTAAAATGAACACGTGCAAATAAAATTACCAAGAAAATAATTAATTAATTAAACTCACTCTTTGCATAAAAATAAAAAAAATAAAAAAAAAACTCAACCTCTATTCTCGTATTAGCTTGACTTTTATCTTTGAGGTGTTGTGTACTTAAATAGATAATTTTGTATTATTGTCTTTGTAATTGAAGACCTGATTCAGATAGCAATATTTTTCAACAAACTCCACTTGTCTTGGCATCATGCACAGAAAAGATTAATTGAGTACAGACAATAAGAAAAGTAGATGCAGTGAGTTTAAATAGTAAAATAAGGTAAAGAAATTAAGGGTTAGTTTTGGGATAGAGAAGAGTTAGTTGAGCAAAATTTTAAAATTAAAAAAATTTTAATAGCAGGTATATTAAGTGAATGAGTGTTAAGAATAGTTTGATGGTTTCAAACAATCACATTAAAAATTAATGGCTGTCAGGTATCCTAATTTAAAAATTAAAAAAAAAAACATAAACACTAACAGACCAAATCTAGAAGATTAACAACATCATCTACAAGAAAAAAAAATTAAATTAATAAATTGTTTTGATAGATTATTAAGTGCCAAAGGCCTTGGACTTAAAGTAACTGAAGATTCAGAAAGAGGACATCACCTGCAACAGTAGCGGTGATATTAAATCCCCGGCAACTGATGCTGCTACACAGCCAATTCATCAAATACTTAATCTATTTTAGCAAACACCTCATAAACTAATCAAACCGTGTTACTGTTCACCGCGTGATCAAACTCTATTTTTAACACTCTATTGGAATCTCTGTCACGCACTTTTATTTCATTATTGGCTACTTTGGAACTCACTGATTTGCATTCATCCCAATTTCGTTAGAGTAAAAACAGTCTTGATGCTTGAGAAGGGTAATTGTTCAGGTGCTGCTACACAACCAATTCATCAAATACTTAAATCTATTTTAGCAAACACCTGATTAACTAATTAAGAGGATGCAAAAAGGATAAATTGCCAAAGTCGTACAATTTCATACATTTATGAAATTGATATCCTTCCTCACGGTTTCTTTGAAATTAAAGGGACTGAATCTTTGGAAAAGCAACCATACTTTGGAAAAGTGACCCAGTCGAAGGATCAAAAGGAGGAAAGACTACTCTAACATTCATTTACATCACTACATATACTTAGGCATTAAGCAACAATACTTCAATACAAGTCAACACAAATTTTTCGAAGGCAAATAATTGTGGAAACAGACGCAAATTTATTTATATGCGTTTCGTATAAGATGAAATACTTGTACAATGATTGACACTGGTCCAATCACATACTGTAACCGTAGTTCTCAATATCAAATGACTCGAAAGTTTGAGTGTTTGGTTGGGCAATCACAGCCGTTGCATGTGTTGATGATTCACCTAACAAATGCTCTGTCTCTTCACTGTTCTCCTGTGCCCATAAATTTTCATGCAACCTTTTCAACCTGTCAAGCTCCTCAGAAACTTGCTTCATTGTTGGCCTTTTCGAGCCGCTACTTCTTAAGCATTCACTTGCAAGCTCCGCAACAATTTCTACCTCCTCCAATTCACTTTCATCAGCAACCCGAAAACTCAGAATCTGACGCAAACTATTATTTTCAATTGAAGAGAGAAAATATTGAACAATGTTTATCTTCTCATTGGATGCCGGTGTCATGTGCGAGCCAGGCTTCACCCCTGTTAACAGTTCCACAAGGACAACCCCAAAGCTATACACATCACTCTTCTCTGTCAAATTACCTGTCATTATTAGTCGGGAGCTAGTTAGTTTAACAAGTAAAACATTTTGGGTGGTACAAGAGATCTCTAGTCAACAGGCTGGTGAGAAAAATTACCTGTCATTAGATACTCCGGATCTAAGTAACCAAACGTCCCTTGTATTTTCGTGGCCATAGCAGCTTGATCTGGCGAAATCAGCACTGAAGCCCCAAAATCAGCTACTTTTGCTATATACTTATCATCCAAAAGTATGTTGGAGGATTTTACATCTCCGTGAATTATTGGGGGGCTTGCTAAAGAATGGAAATAGTCAAGAGCTGAAGCAATTTCGGCCGCGATCCCAAGACACATTTTCCAAGTTCTTAACACCGGCGAACTCTTATCATGGATATGGTGAGATAGAGTTCCATTGGAAACAAATTCATAAACCAGTAGAGGCACTTTGGTTTGCAAACATAGCCCTAAAATCTTGACCACATTCTTATGGTTTATTCGTGACACAATACCCATTTCCTTCTGAAATTCCTGATTTATACGAATTTTGTCTGACTCTTTAGGCTTCTTCACTGCAATTTGGGTATTGTCAGGTAAGACACCTTTGTAAACAGAGCCAAAACCACCTTCACCTAAAAAGTGGCTTTCATCATAATTTTTGGTCGCTTTAACTAGCTCTGCGGCACTGAAAATCCTCACTGACTGGTGCTTTAGTATCTCACCACCATTTTTTAAGAAGTTTTTCTGCTTTCTTCGTTCCATACATGCAATGAAAATTAAAATTCCCACAATCACACTGAATATAACTGGTCCAATAACTGCACATGTTTAAAAAAAAAAAAAGAATTATATAACAAAAATTGCATGTGGAAAGGAAAATGATCCATTATAAGCAGCATTCCAACTTCACGCCTAATCTCAAAAGATTTTAACATTGAAAGCTTCACTTTACCTCCCTTGTATTACTAATTTTACCAGCTAAATCATCATTTGACAAATATGATGCATAAAATAATTAATATATTAGCTACCGTGTATCAAACTGTCATAGAATCTGAAAAATTAATTACTGTCATGCATCTTAAAAGGGAAAAAAGACAAAACACAAACACTAAGAAATCTAGATGACAAACAATAATAATAAAATGACAAAAGCAATACTAACAAATAAATAAAAGAAACAATAGAAAATTTAGAAAGAGGACATCAGTCATCACCTCCAATGATAGTGGCGATGCGAAATCCCCGGCAATCGACTTTACCATTGCCGTACATGCCAATCGGACAATCGCATGTATAACTCCCTATTGTGTTCTTACACTTCCCTTCACAATGGTACTTTTCTTTATCTAGGCATTCATCAATGTCTGTCACACGTGCATAAGGTGACATTTTTTAATAAAAAAATTAAAGAATACTGATATTTGGACCAAAAAATTAAATAAAACGCTGACAAAAACAATATACAACCCCAACGGAGTTTGAGTATTTAATTTTCTAACATATTAACTCCGCATCTGTTTTTGTCGGTGTTTTATTGATATTTAGCCGCTTTATCATTTCTGTGAATAAAATGACCGATTATTAATTAAAACAAATAAAAAGAGAAGAATCAAAGAAACATACCAACACATCCTAGATAGGGATTTCCCTGAAATCCTGGCTTGCATCTGCAACGATACCCTTGTCCATTTTCAGAATAATAACAAGCAGTATTATCACCGCAGCCATAAACTTTGGAATTTGGATCATCCGGGCACTTCTTTTCTTTAACTACCCATTCAATTGTAACATTTGAACTTGACTTATCTTCAGAGGCTTGAAATTCTGCTATATTGAAGGTTTCGTCTGCTAAGATTGCATAATCACACGGCATGAACTTTCCCGTATATTCGTGATCATATATGCTACGAAGAGTGAGATTCAACGACTTGAGACTCTTGGGTAATGGAATCTGGCAGCAACCGATCCCCGAGCAGGAACTTTTATCTAATTTGGCAGATTCTTTTGTGCATATGGAAACGCAGCCAGTCCAAAAACTGCCATTAGGGTCACCCATATAGGCCAACGTATCGCAGCCGATAGCCGTGAGCTTGTTCCTGGTGTCTGAAAACCTTAATGGTCTGTATCCTAATTTGACATAAGGATTGTTATAATCTGAAGTTCGATTTCCCAAGCCATCGTAGCAGCGGCGAGCTGTAAAAAAGGATGCGATCATGGAGCCATTTTCAATTGATAAATTGAAAACTTCAAGATCTCCAATCATCAATTTGGGAGGAGAGTCCCTTCTACTGCAGTTTAGAGAGAAATTTCGGTTCAATGCACACATGGGGTCGTCAATCCCGAACGGATAAGGAACAGTGACAAGTCCACATTTTTCCTGGCAACCAGAACCAGGCTTTACATTCGAGCTGCTTGCTGCTGCCAGAGAAGATAATAGCAGCATCAACCGCAGCATCCACATTTTTTTTGCAACTTTATTGATCATTGGTCCTGATATGATGATACCTTTAACATGTTATGTTTTTGGCTCCTCATCTTTTATATATTCATTTGTTCAACAATGAGAGCATGCATCAGTTACCGTCTGAGGAGACCGACTTTCAAAGACTTGGGAGTCCTCGTGGGCCCTTAACTCATTAAGTCATTTTACTTATGTTCATCCAGCCGCCTACTCAGAAAAATCTATGTTTCTGTGATTTAATTTTAAGAGCTATGTTGGCTTTTTCTTTTTCTTCTTTTTTCAAGTAAAGTGCATATCACATAAAAAATTGGAGCGAAGACAGAGAGATTGGCAATCATAGTGAAAGGCCAAACCTGAATAATCTTAATTGCAACGCCAAAAATATTCAGTTGTGGGCCCAGCAAAACGAGTGAAAATTAAAGCACTCATGCAACGAATTAAACATCAACACGTAGGGTTGAATCGTCTCCTCTAGGTTTGGTGGATTTCCACAACATTCTATGATATTTTTGCTCCCCGTTTTTTTTAAATCGTGGCCAAATCATATTTTTCACTTGTGTCAACGATGACTCATAATTACTCGTTACAAGACAAAATGTTAAGACCGCCGTTAATGATAAGTCATATATGGAAGAGTTTTTTCTTTTATTGACCATAATTATATTCCGGGTACAATAAATTATCTTTGGTGCTTGGAAAATATGACTTCTTACTTCAAGTTTGATGTCTCTCTCCATAAGCTTACTGGAAATATATCCTCATCTACTGTCATTTATCTAACATCAATTGAAGATCTCACTTTTTCAAAGTTCAAACTATCACTTCCAAGTCTCATTGTCACTTGGCCATTCTTGGACCATTCAAAACCAATCTAAGTGTTGAAATAATCAAATATATGCAAAATTAGAGTCACGATTTTTGGTCCCCCAAATTCTAATTATATAACTTCTATATATCTCATTGTCAGGTCACGAACTTGTTGGCACATTTTCCAAATTCCTCTTCCATCAGCTCTCACACGTTAACTTAAGTGGAAAGTTTCCAAGTTGATTGCTAGAAAGCAACGCAAAATCAGACACGCTTGACCTGTCCCCTAATTCTCTTTTCTACGTTGAAAAAGAAAAAAAATAAGAAAATAGAAAATAGATCTATGTAAAAATAAATAATAAACTGAGAAATGTCGCACTCAAAAGTCTTGAACATTGACTGATAATTAGAGTAGGGTTATTGTATTTTAGAGAGAGTTTTATTTGAGGTAACTGGATGTTTATTATTTTCTATAGGATGCTTATTATATATTTTGATTGTTCTTACAAGAAAGTCCCCATGTTTTTATTAAAATTTAATTAAAGAATTAGGACTAGTGCGTGTACTAAGGGGAGCTGTAGTAGATAAAGGGAGGCTTATGTCAATCCCGACTCATAAAGATCTAAGTCTTTGCAAGCTAAAATGTTAAATAAACCATTTATGGGCACTATAGAACAGTGAAAATACCAAGCATTTGTTAGGTACATCATACTCAATGTATTGTACTTAAAATTGAATTGCCATCAAAATTTCTCTGCCGAACCATGTAAAATTTTTTTTTTTATCCCGACTGTCTCTATCCCTATCTCTTTACATTTCTGTAAATTCATTTTCTCCTATTTTTTTGACACATCCTTACTTGCATGGGGATGGAGTTAGGAATGGATAGAACTCAAGTTTTGTGTCATAGACTTACTTGTATGATTTTAGTAGAGGTGTTTGCGGATCGAATTTTGCGGATTGAACATCAATCCATATCCAATTCATATTTTTATAGATTATAAATTTTTAATTCAATCCAGTCCACGAATTGGTGAAATTCAATCTAGATCCAATCCGTACATCTGCAGATTTAATCCAATCCGTCATTTTGCAAATTGGTTTGCGGGCTAAAATTTTTAATCATGTCATATCCACAAACTAACTAAATAAAAAATTAATATAAAAATAATTTTACTACCGATTAAATTTAAAATTAAATAATATTTAAATAAATTAATTGTTTAAATAAAGTTAGAATATACATTCAAAGTTTCAAAATATAACACAGCAAAAAGAAAAAAACTCATTTATTTACATCAATACATGAAAATTAACTGCTTAGGAAGCTATATTTTTTTTATTTAATTATTTTTATTTTATATTATTATCATATAAGATATAATAAGGTGTTAATGTAACTATATTTTAACTTATTTATTTATTGGTAAGTATAATGCTATATTTACAAGGTTAATTTTTTTATTAAATAAATATTTTTTATTTTTTTGCGGATTCGCGGATTTTTGCGGATTTACAAAAGTAAATCCATATTCAATCCACCGACTGTGGATTTTTAAATTTTCAATCAGATTCAATCCACTAATCCACGGATTAGATTTTTACGGATCGGATTTCTACGGATCAAATGGATTGAACAGATCGGATTGGATTCTGAACACCCCTAGATTCTAGCCACTTGTATGCAGCACCACTCTGCTTTTGAGATGTCAAGCTGTTACAGCTTCTAAATTGTAATGCAGCTCCTCTGTTTCTTCATTATCAATTGCCAGAATAAGAATCTTGCTTCTAAGATCTTTGAATAATCTTTCAGTTGCCTGCTTCTTAGTAAATATGTCCACCACACCACCTGACGCTTTATCTGAATCTCTGTTTACTTTTATTTCTCTATTGGCGACTTTGGATTTTACTTAATTAGCTTTCACCCCAGTTGCATTCTATGGCAAAAACAGTCTTGCGGCTTCATAGATTCTCTGTTGGATAAATTCCTGAGGTTACCACTATCCTGCCTCCTTGAGTAAAAGTTCAATGTTTGAGGCAACCATTTGAGTGACAATGTATATAATATATTATTCATCATATGCGAAGTTTTAATCCACGCATGCAACGAAACGGTGGCAAATTTGTTTGAATCCAATTTATATGTATTTTCTTTCAAAGAATGTTTCTCGAAAGAATTTATAAGGATAAGTTGAAAACTCAAAAGAACAAGTAATAAAACTGAAAAAGAAGTAGAATGCAAAGCACGTGATTGATATTCAAATGCATACGCACAAAGTTGTTGCTTGCGGGCCAAGGTATTTGATCCAAGGGTCTATAAAAAATATACAGCATATTATTGATTTCATTGAATTGCTGATTTTATCCTGAGTGCTGAAAGTTATTTCTGGTACGTGCTGATCCCCATTCGTTAGGTGAGCCGTGAGTATAAGTTGCTCCTTCATAGAGGCAATTCATCAAACACTAAAGTTCATATTATCAAACACCTTCGTCATCTAACTGGATACAAGAAGGATAAATTGTAAAAGTCTTTAAAAAAAGATTATTTATGAAAAAGTACATACAGATAGAGGTATAAGAAAATTCTTATCCTTCTTCACCATTTGTTTGAAAGTAAAGGGTCTCCATCAACGGAAAAAGTAACACTGTTAAAAAATGATCCCGTAGAAGATGAACCGGTTTTGAAATGTCTGGCATTGTCATAATCCACAAAATCAATCTCTTGAGAATTTTGCTGCATAAAAGACGGCCCAATCGATGCTCTGATCTCCGCTAATGCCAATGCTACTTCTTTCATCGTAGGCCTCTTCTTCCCATCCAACTTCAAGCATCTTTTCTTGACCATAGCAACTGTTATAACCTCTTCTTTCTCAGCTTCCCTATGAACTTGAGCATCAAAGACTTCAAACAAACGGTTCTCATCCATTACTTGGAGAAAATACGCTGCCAAACTTCTGTTTTCTTCAGCGTCAACTAAACGGATAGGTTTTTGCTCATTTAAAAGCTTCACAAGAACTACACCAAAAATATAAACATCACATTTCTCTGTAAATTAACTTGATAAAAAATATTCTCGATCTAAATATCCAAAATTCCTCTTACTTGAGCACAGTGCCTTGGCCACCTTGACTAAGCATTCGACTGTCATTGTAGTTGTCAGTGGCCTTTTCTAAATCCTTTAAAATAAACAATTTTTACTATTAGTGGAGGATTCAATTTGTTAATAGATGGCTCATTGTCACCTCCTGGTTTATTTTGAATTGGTTGAGGGTTTAGGTCTCTCGTGTGTGTTGTGAAAGTAGATGATGATGATGAAGATGACGACGGCGACAATAATAATAACTTTGATAGGTTATTACTTATTAGTTTATAAATATCCCCAAAGGCAAAAGAAGTGAGTGAAACTGTTGAAAGAATGACAATATATATACATCACCTGCAACAACAGTGGTGACACGAAATCTTCCACAGCCGAATTTACCATCGCCCTACATGCCAATTGGACATCGGCATGTATAACTCCTTGGCGTGTTCTTGCAAATCCCGTCACATGGTACCCTTCTCTGCACTCATCGATGTCTGTCACCCACGTACGAACAGTGAAAACTTTTAAGAAATCCTCTGGTGATCTGACCCTCAGTTGAACAGGAATTCAGGAAATAAACATATAAAAGTACCGTGACATCCTGGATAGGGGTTTCCCTGTTATTCTGGCTGGCATAAGCAACGATATCCTTGGCCATTTTCAGAGTAAGTACAATTCGTATTATCACGTCAGGCATAATCGGTTGTTGAATTTGGACTTATTGGGTCTGAAATCTGAATGGTCTGAGTCCTAAGTTGACATGAATGTGTGTAGGGTTCAGCACGTTTCCGAAGCCATTGTAGCAGCATTGTGCTGTCGGAATGCTTGCGATCATGGCGCCATCTTCAATTGATATATTGAAAACAACAATGTCATCTCCATACATCCTAGAAGAGACGCTTCTGCTATAGAATAGAAAGAAAGAGTGATTCTATAATGTCATCATTCAAATCACAAGATTAATACTGTAATTAAATAAAAATTGTGTAAATGAAATATAAGACATGTATATTTAATATAAAACTTGTAAATCAACATTAAGTATAAAATAAAATATAAAAATTGTAAATAAAATATAAAATAAGTAAATCAACATAAGAGTGGTAAATTGATGTATTATTAGTAAATAAAATAAAAACTTATGAATTTAACATCAAACTTATAAATCAACATTAAGTATAAAATAAAACATAAATAATGTAATGAAACATAAGACGTGTAAATAGAAAGTAAAATAAGTAAATTAACATAGGAATGGTAAAATGATATATTATTTGTAAACAAGACATAAACTCATAGATGTAACATAAAATTTGTAAATCTAGTATAAAATAAGATATAAATTATGTTTTATAATATGTCCATCTCTTTGTATTTATACTTACTGTTTTTGTAACAGTTTTTTAATTTTATATTAATACATGAATTTTAATTCAAATAATTATACAAATCTTGATTGGCTTTGTAATAAACAATAAAAAATATCAATATAATATAGTAAAAATAACATTATAAGTATCATATATTAATGTAAAAAAATACATGTGTTAGATATATAATTTATGTTTCATGTTTTGTTAAAGTAAACATTATTAAACTTTTTTTTTCTAATCAAATAATTGATTTATAACTTATCATGTGTTTAACCTATAAAATATAAGTATTATTAATATTTATGAGGCTATATATGTCAAAATATCATATTTCAAATGTTTTAATCTTTAAAAGCAAACAACTTAATACTTATATTCAGATATTAAAAAAAACTATGTCATTCAAATATATATATATATATATACTCAAACTCATTCAAACTTCAGCCAAATTCAGATTCATTCATATTTCAGACAAAAAAAAAATTAAATGCTACCTTATTCTCAGGATCAAATTTTTAAAAAAAAGCTCATATTTTTCAAAATTATTTATAAGATAAATAATTTTGCATCCTTCTAAAACTTGTTAACAGCAACCTCAAATGATCATTTGGTATTAGTAAGACACAGAGTTTGAGAATACATGAAATATGTATAAAACTAAAAATTAGATCCAATTTTATTGATATTTTATATATGTATAGTAATATAAGAATATATTTTCAATTTCTTTTGGCTTGATTCATATCGAGAAAAATAATTTTGTTTAATTAACTTGTATTGTAAAAAAAACTATCATAATGAAAAAAATTATAAATGTCCTGCCATGAATATATAATTTATAATTAAACCAATTTCACAACACTTATTCTTATGGTTTTCAATACAAATTTTTTTCTTTTCAATGGATGAGTGAATTTTTTTTCTTTACTTAAGCAAATTAAATAAGTAAGCTATTTTTTAATTAAAATATAATGTTGATTTATAAGTTTTATGTTATTTGTACAATTATTTAATTTGTTTGCAATTTTGAAACACCAACTTACCACTTTTTATATTAATTTACTTATTTTATCTTTCATTTACAAATCTTATGTGCAATTCATAAAATTTATATTTATCACAGAATTGTTATCATAATTTTAATCGAGGCATCATAGAATTTTCCCATAATGAAATCACTGTTCATTGGACATTTGGAGTTGCCGATTCCGAAGGGATAAAGAACGCTGACGTGTCCACATTTTTCTCGCAACCTGCCTTTACATTAATCAAGCCACCAGTTTTTGCTTTTTGTCCCTGTTGCTGGCCAAAACAACAGCACATTAGCCAATGCTTTTTTTTTTTTTTTGGTAATGTTTTCTTTTCCGGCATTACTATTGATCTTAATATATTACATGTTATAGAGTTACTATCCTTTCATTATGGTGAATATTTCAATTTGTTATCTATGATATGTTATGTCATTGGCTAGCTAGCTCCTCATCTAGCAAAGCATGCACCACAGAGGCATGATGATACCAACTTGGAAAGACCTGATTGCATATTTTGCTTGAATAACTATAAAGAGAGGAGTGGAAAAAAAAAAGAAGGGAAAGAAATTAGAGGATTAAAATAAATTCCATACCCAGTCAAATAACAAAAATAAAATTCATTTCTTTTTCACTCATTTTTTCTCCTTTTTCCTTTCCTTTCCTCTTCTCTCTTACCATTTCTTCCAACCAAGTACAGAACATGAGTTTCAATCTTGCTTTGGGTTGAAGATTTTCTTTATTAATCTGACTTCTGTTAGTGTCTTGAAGAATTAAGCTAATGAAGTGTTCGGCGTTTGGTTAATCGGAAAATGAGCAAAAGCTAGAAGAAATTTGAATTTATATTTCTTGAAACTGAAATTAGCTCCTAGACTCCTTTCCTTATGAAGAATCTCTTAACTAGGGCGAATATTAGGCTAGGTATTATAGCAAATCTGGAGAAGCAAGTGGCTAATATTACCTGTAAATTCGGGTAAATACTAATTACCATGACAGGTATTTAATGAATACGGGTATCCAAAAGGACCAAAACCACCATTGCTCTTTAACCTTTCAACACATTGATCAAATATATCAGTTCGCCACAATTTCAAAATTCAAGGAGCTCTACATCAATTGTTCTATATGGAACACGAAGAAAGAATCATATTCATAACAATCAACTATTACAACCAGAACATGATTCTACGTTCAGCGCATTTCAACACCTATACAACACCCAGAGGTTCCTCTAGCTAACCTACCAAATACAAGATCCAAGCTTTTTATGTAAAGCAAATAAATCAAACCATCAAGCCCTTGCTTGTATACAAAATATTGAACATGTTGACGTCCAAATTCATCTTCTGGGTTCGAGTGAGAATCCTGAAAAAGAGAAAACAACATATTACATTACATACTCAAGGTCATTTAGTGGCGCGGATGTAACTAAATGAAGATGCATACAGCTTTTGCTGAAGCATTGATAAAATAACACTACTGAAATATTTAGACCATGATAGTGCTTAGATGATATGTTTAGGAAAATCTAATACGAGCTTTTTACTGCATTTAGATACTAAAAATGTAATTTAGTTGACAGAAAAATCCAAATATGTATATCTATATTTCCAAAAACCAAAACCAACAAATTTGAAATAAATAATAGTTCGAAGAGAAAAATCCATTGACCTTACTAGAGAGACCTCAAGATCAATCTCCTGATACTTTTTCTGTATCAAATTATTCATCTCGTACATAAGAAACACACCAATAAAGGGAAATTGTATAGAAGTTTCTGACCTTATTCCGCATTGTGGGACTGATCATGCTCGATAAAATCTAAAGCATCTTCCTTGGATACAACATTAACACGGCTCACTCTGTTTTTGTGTGTCACCCCATAGATTTTGTCAGCAACTTTCACAAGCTCTGGACGAAATGTTGTGGTTATAAATTGAGTATTTGCAATGTCCGCCAAACGACGAATCATATCTATGAAACAAGTAATTAAGGAATGCTACAAGAAATTCAAGAGCAAATACAGCAATAAGAAATACAATGGAAATTTTGCTTTAACTAATAGCACATGCTAACAGATCAAAGTACATGGGAGTACAAACAATTGCATAGAATTGTCAAATTAGGGCAGGGCAGCCTAATGCTCCAGTCAAACCTGTGTCGCAGAAGATATGATTATGAATCCAGACTAATAGCAATATCTTGATGAAATAACCCACTGTACCAGCTCAATGGGACCATAGACAGTTATCATCTTGTCATGATCAATAAGAACAAAGATTAGTCATATCTCTTATAGTATTCAACTCCTAAGAATAGTTATACGCACTAAAATTCATAGAAATCTTCATAAACTATTGAAGTATCAGTACTCCCAGTTAGGAAAACTGAGCTGAGATATTTCAGTGACCTAAATATTTTCAGTGTAATTAAATCTAGGCATGTAGAGGGCAAAAAATGAATTGCATACTAAGGATACTTCCAACAGCAGTTCGATACTGAGGATCCAGTGCTGCATCAATTTCATCAAACAGATAAAATGGTGCAGGATCACATCGCTGTATTGCAAAAATAAGCGTCAGGGCCACGACAGTTTTCTGACCTCCAGATAACTGCTTCATTGACTGTGTCTCCCCTTGCCCAGTAAAGGAAACCTACCACATCAAAGGCCAACTTAGAAATAAAATTACAATGAATTTACGAACTTAAATAAATAAAAAATAAAAATAAAAAAAGATCATAGAGCCTTTGGTTGTTAAATTAACAGGATCAAGTTTCTGAGGGAGCACAAACCCTTGTATAAACATAAATAAGTAATGAAGACTAAAACACCTATAATATTGTGTAGAGGATATCAGTTTCAAAAACTTAACATATATTGCACTCTCAAATATTTAACAATTCTATTTTGATAAAAGCAAATGAATTCATCTTAACAGAAGTACATGCCTTCACTTTCACACCAATATATTTCTCAACCCTTCCTTCCACATCAGATTCACGAGGTCCGTCATCGTCATCATCATCACCATGATCACCATCCTGTCAATCATCATTGAGAATTTAGATTTACAAAAAATAAGAGACGTTATTTCAGAAATCATATTGTGATAGATGATTTTTCCAATAAGATGAACAGCTCAAATACTAACTAAACAGCAACACCACTCAATACTTCCAAGTTAAAATGCAATTATTATTTTTTTTTTAATTTTAAACATAGCATGCTAGTAATTGAAAGTCCCTGCCAGCAAGATTCGAACCCCAGACCTCTAGTTTCAATCCAAGAGAGTTAATCAACTGAACTAGTTAGCTCCCACAAAATGCTAATAAAACGTCTAAGCCAGGCAATATGTCCAAGCCTGCCACCAAATGTATTAGAAATGACACCTTTAGGAACGCATGAGAAAACTAGACATCCTCTTTGCACTCTCATTTGAACCATGGACGCATTTAGATAGTCTTTTGAAACTATGGTGTCCACAGGAGAAATTAACAAGTGAACACAAACAAATGACAGTTTCTCAAATCAATAATATAGCATAGAAATGGGGATGAGAACAGATAACTGGGATTTAATTGTTCTATCAGGTTCGCTGCTCATTTGTCATGTGAGTTTACTCAAGCGCCACTCAACCAGCAAACAAGGTAAAGTCGAGCAGATTTCAACTGGTTCACTCAACAGACTAATGAACATTTTTGACAGTTAACTTGTTTTGAAAAAAAAAAAATCATATGATAATTATATTTAAACAACGTGTACTTCAGGGCTTCCCATATATGTGCAATAGAATTGCTCTTCCTGAAAGAAAAGGTAGGGCTATTTTTATGGAAATAATTTGCTAAAAAATTATATTTTACTAATTACTAGCTTGAGTTGATTTTTTAGATTCACTTTTCTTATTTGCATATAGATTAGTATATTGTAGTGATTACATTCCTATTTGGCCATGATAAATAGGTAAATGTTTAGTTTTCAGTCAAATGATAATTGGCTTTTTCTCCTCTATTCTATCTTCCTGACTTCCTTTCTATCTTTTATCAACCACATTCTAGGAAAATCACCTGAAACCATCATATACACACACAAAATATCCCAAAACACAAATTTCCAAACAAGATTATCACAGATTTGAGATGTGAAGACAAGATGGTTCACAGCACAATCAGGAAGCAAGATTAACATATCATCTTTACAGATGTTTCACCCAAAAACAAACAGCAAGAGAAAATAATTTTTAAAAAAAACAGAGCCATGCAAGAAATTGAACGGCTTAAAGAGAATAATAAATATATGATTCTAACAACCTTTTTCTTCATCATAACTAGATGGCCATGGCCACCTTGAACAAGCTCAGAAAATACTTCTCGAAAATGACGAGCAACACCTTTGAAAGTACGTTCTATCGATTCATCTTTCCGCTGATCTAAAACTGATATAAGTTCTTTAATTTTCTGCAAAACCACATTAATAAAATCTTTAAAGACATACCAAGAATATAAAGTCCAACATCAGAAATCAATTAAAATTGCAGACTCAACAAAGTTGTCAGTCATTTGAGGTGGGGTGGGGGTTTGTTTGGGAATGGAGGATCATTAAGGCAGACTCCAATGTAGTAATACCTCATCACCTGCATCCAGTTCAGCTTGCCTTCTCTGAAGTTCTTCTCGCTGCTCTGTAAAATTTACATATTGGTCAAGTGCTTTCTTATTTACATGGCTAAACTGCTGCAGTTGCTCATTGCACCTGTGAAGCATTTTAAGCAGTTCTTTGACACCTTTCCGCTTGTATCTGTCATTCCCAATATAAAAGGAATAAATTAACATTAAGACAGAAAAATTCTACATCAGGAAGCAAAAGAGCAAGTGTAACTTAGAGAGTATATAGATGGTACATCACCAGATTAACAATAAGAAACCATGCTTCAAGGATGTCATGGTATAAATAGGAATATAAATTACGTGCAACAGATCAGAAGATAATAAACCTAATAAGCATAGATCTTCCAAGTTTAGACAACTTGAGACCTAATTGTGCAACAATTCTTACATGTGCACAATATTTGATATCATTTATCCAGCATAGTTTAGCAATGAATTAAATTTAAGTCACAGAGGAGCTATACGTGTCAAAAGCATCTGATGACAATGGACCCAATTCCCTAATTTTCTTTGAGTACTCCTCCTGTTTAGCAAGAAGAATATTTCTTCTACTTAATAGTTGTTCAAGTTCTCTAGCGTCATCCTGCAGTTTCCTCTCATAGTTGTCTTCCAAAGTCTGCATTCACAAAGATTATCATTTCAGCAAGGCAAAACAAGAATAACCAACACACTCGCATGATTTACCTTCAACTTGGCCTTTTCATCCTTTATCTTATTGAGTTCCTTTGTAAGTTGAACTATACTGTCAGAAACCCCTGCATAGCAATACCCTCAGTGAAAACATGAAAAACGCAATCTACGCTTCATACTTAAGACATTTCATGGAAGAGAAAATAATAATATAGATATAAAATCTCACTTTTAAGCTCTTGTCTTGCATCTTCAACAAATGATTTAGCATCTGCCAATTCCTGCTTCTTTGATTCAGCTTCACTTAGCATCACATCATTCTCTGCAGAAGATATAAGAGCTTCCAACTCTTGCTTTCGCCTCATAAGGTTAGTTGTTAGATTAGTCTCAAGCTCCGCTTTTCTGGTTTCATACTAAAAGAAAAGGCACATAAATGAGAACACACAGCTTTATTCAAGTAGCAACATTCTATAGCTCCAATAGTGTTCACTATGCTAACCTCAATGCGATCTGTCCTGCAGGTGATAAGCTTCTCCTTGAGCTCAGTTATTTCAGGGTTTAAACGCGATAGAAGATTTTTTTCATCTAGTGATAAGTGATCAATGAGGTCTGTGTTCATTTCAGCCTGTTTCATAGCCATACTAGCTTCAAGTTGATCAAGTTGTGTCCTCACATCTGCAAGTGACTTTTCCTACAAACAAGTGAAAGAAGGCAGCACAGAGGGTACAAAGAAAAGAATAATTACAAACTGCTAACAATGAATGCCCAATTGCAAGTAACATAAAATATTCTAAAGGTCTTGAAATACCTTATTTTCAAGAGCTTTAGAAATAATTTGCTTCTGCTTATTAGCATTAGTGATATCCTGCTTAAGCTGTTCCAGTTCTGATTTATCATGAGCTCGCTTGGCATCAGTTTTCTGCTGCTCAGTAACATGTTCTGTAATCTTTTGGTCTAGTTGTGAGATCAGCTAAGTTAAAGAAAGTGTAAATTACAAATGCAGATCATTCAGTATCAAAAAGACAAAGATATCAGTCAGATACAAGTATTAAATCACTGTTTTTCATTTCTTCAATCTGTAAAAAGTAAATGGGTCTATATTCAGCAGCAGCAGTGAATATCGAATCAAAAAATGAGCTTTCACATATTAATGAAAGTCAAGCATGCAGAACACAGAGTTCAACATATTTCCCTAGCATTTGATCTTTTTTTATACAGAGAAGCAGAGCATTTTCTTACCTAACTAAAATTAAGGAAAATCTCATTCTGACAAGTAAGAAATGAGGAATCTGTCTACACTATGCTTAATGGTCTCAGACGCTTTCACAGCCGATGCCAAGATTGGATGAGAAGATTGTAATAAAAGCTAGAAAGCCAGCAAGTCTTATTGCATCTCATGGTAATAAACATTGGTGCAAAAGGATTCATGGAACAGACTTCATATCCTTGGGACCAATACTTCCTTGGCTAACCACATAGTGCAACAGCTCATTTGAGTCGGTAGCTAAGAGGGAAGACACAAATCATACCAAGCCATTCAGAAATAAGAGGTCAATTGGACCTATTTAAATTAGTAGAAATCAGGGATAAAAAGAGTTTGCATTTTTCTAAAGATGGAAGCTTTTTGCACAAGAAGAGAGCAAACTTCAAACTCTCTCAATGAAATTTACCGTTTGCACCTTTTTTCATGTTATTAGAGATGGCTAATAATCATCAACTCCATCCAAATTAGATTCCAACAATATAAATTAAATGTAAAGCAATAATTAGCAGTTCTATCTGTGAATAAGCAAGTGCAACCAGAAATATGTATGCAGAGTTATACACTTCAGATAAGCATAAAGAAATCAGATGCAAATTTCTGTAATCTCTTACATCTGCTTCCATTTCTCCAAATTCCATTTAACAAACACTTGTCATTACCCAGAAAACATAAAAAATCCATCAAACTCAGACCAGGAAACAAACAGCTATATCTGTGTATGTGTTCGAGTATTTATCTATTTTTGTGTGTGTGCACACGTGCGTGTGCATACATGAGGGCACGCATGCATGTGTACGAGAGAGAGAGAGAGAAAAAGAAAGGGAGAGAGAGTAAATGAATAACACTGAAAGAATGCCGAAAACAAAGGATATCTTGGAGCTTATATCTAACTTTCTCCACTTCTTCTTCCCTGGCGTTGATAGTTTTTGTGTTCCGCATAATTATATTCATAAACTTCAATTTTGAACGTCTGTAATCATAAAATCCCCCTGTCATACCACCTTTCTTGCTTACTTGGTCACCTGTTTTAGGATCAGCACGACATATTAAAACATCAAAGGCACAGACATCAGTCACCATAAACAATATAATACAGCAAACTATATATCCCAACCTTCCAAAGTAATGCAGTCCAGACCATCAGTTCGAGCAACTCTCGTGCACACATCCAAATCTCGACAAATCACAGTTCTTGCAAATACCTAGGAAAAAGGAACATGTACAACAGTGAAAGCTTGGTTAAAAGGTATCAATTATATATTTAATAGATGTGAAAGCAATATTCAACATGTTCACAGGCAGGTTAGTGCTACTCAACCAAACTGACACTAAAAACATCTCTGAAAAGTGAAAAGAGGTTTCCCTCTTCTCGATTTACTTCTTACTTCTTTTTGAAAAGTGAGGTTTTAGGCAACGACCTACTGCAAATCCACATCACTCACGAGCATTTGAGCTAAACCCCTTGTGGATAATAGGTGGGGAAAATCTTTTGCTAATATGATAAACAAAATAATCACTCGCTAAACTGGAAACGTATAAACCTATCTAGCTTCAGATAAAACTTTGTTGCACCATTTATTCTTTCTGGGGAAATTGAAAAATTTACAAAACATCTTTCTTCCAGTAACTTTTTGGCAAACAACTGGCCTTAATCTCTTAACATCTTAAAAATACTCAAGAACTTCTGCAATGAAATTCAAGAACAATCTACATCCAACCAAGGCTACAAAAGATAAGGTAGAAGCAGACCTGGGCAAATGCTGGTTTGAAATTGGGAGAAAATTCCAATCTATCTAAAAGAGGTATCACATCATTGCTCTTTGGATATGTTACGCGAGGAGCCTTCACCCGATTTAATGGTATAAAAGTCACACGTCCACCTTTTAATGAATTAAGGTGTCTAATTATCTTGGTTGATGTTTCATCATTGTCCACCACCACGTGAAACAAGCTGCTCAAATTTCAAAATAAGTCAAAAACATTTCAGGCAGGGAATGAGCACAAAAAACCAATAAACACACTGCATATTTTGTTAACCTGGTATATATTAAAAAACAAGTTTGAATGCAAATAGATTAAACAGAGTACATACCTGTTTCCAGCGGTAACCTCAACTGCTGTAAAGAATTTTTCGTCACAATCAAGCAACTCAATAATTGGACCATACACTCCATCAATTTTATATTCTCTGCAGATCCGCCGGATAGAATTCAGCCCTCTTCTCACATCCTGACAAGATTAAACAGAAAAAAGTGCAGAGAGAAGCTTAATTAAGATGATTCAGTTCGTAGTCATAGATTCCTTCATTTTATGAGGTTAGGATGATTTGAAAAGCCAAAAGTACCCAGAAAATCAAAGTTTTCTCATTTTCTCTTATATATGGACTGCTAATACTTGTAATGTAACATGCAAAAAAAGGACTTTCATATGTCTGTCCCTCATTCCTGCACAAAAAGGATATCTGTTGACAGTTTTGTGCCAAAGACCGAAGTTTTATGCGATAAAGTTCCCTAATTGGCTTCACAGTATGTATGCTTATCGTTGTGATACATTCTATTTCACTTTCTCCATTTTTACTCTTTAAACAGAAACAGAAATTGCAGGACTTTTACAATTGATTTAGCATAAATCTCAAGCATATGTTACAATAGGTTTTTTGTTGGTGTGTATGGCGTTATTTTGAGAGCTCTAGCTGAGAAACAAAGAAAAAATGGTAATCCAATTCTGAAAATTTCTGCTTCAGCCATGATAAATAAGGCCTGCGCTTCAGGGAGAGAAAAAGAAAAAAAATAAGGTGAAGACATGACTGATAATCAAGATTGGTATTATATATATAGCTGTATATTTTATTTTAATATTCATTTAAACTGTGAAAAGTTGTACAGATAACCAAGAAGTCATCAACTTCTGCACCTACTATGGCGAGACCTTCGACTGAGAAAAGTCACATGAGAAACATTAAGATATTCTTAATATATACTCAAGTGATGCATTCTTAACCCTTGGATTCCAAGGGCCAAGAATTGAGGTCCTCTTAAACTCCTAGCTAGGGGTCTGGATGAAATATCCATCCGTACTTAACTACTATCCAAGCATCTAAATGAGAGAACCACCAGATATGTATACAGTCATTCTCCAGTGAGGAAACCTATGTATGAATAGATATGTTATTTATTTATTTATGTCACTATTTGCACCACAAGTACTTGGTGAAATGCCACAAAAGCTACCACATCTAAGTTATATCAGTCACTATCAAAGCAAATGAATTGGTAATTGGTAATTGGTAAAAGGATTGAAGACGTGTGAAGATACTCTTATCGAGGGGGAAAAAAATAAAATTATCTCCAACTTGAAGTATTTATGCAATCAAGAAAACTCATAGCATACACAATTTTGGGAGTACCATAATTTGTGAGATTCAGTATTAGTTGACACGTCACAAGGTTCATTCAAGTTAATCTAGTTATACTTGAGTTATTTTCAGAAAATTCATGTAATATTTTATTTGGTTTCATTTTAATAATTTAAGTAGATATATAGGTTTTGATATTCCCTACAGTAGGAAGTTCCGGTACCTCAAGTAATCTTTTTTTCTATTTCTCAGTTCCATAATCTACTAACGCATATCAATGTAATAAGTAAAACGGAGGACAAATGACAAAATAGTAGAATATTTGGAAGAGTGTCCTTGTCCCCTCCCATTCTCTCTATTCCTTTCCCTTTGTTATTTCTCTGTTCCCCTTTATCCTTCTTACCCTCAACTTAAGCCCTCTGCTGTATAAATATTTTCGTTCTGCCTCAATCAGTGCCACAAAACCACGAATGAAAATTGAGCAAAGCAGCTAAACATGATTAACAGCCATAAACATTATAAAAAAGGCAATTACTCACCCCAGGAGTTGCATGATCAAGGCTCTTCTCTGCCTTCTCAACTTCTGCTTTAAGCTTATCAATCTCAGCACAAAGTTCACTTTCTTTCACCCACAAGGACCTATACAAAAAAGGAATTTAATCATACTGCAAATATTTCGAAGAACTTGAGGAAAACTAAAGGAATGAAAAGCATACTTCCGTTCGTCCTGCATCCTGTCCCTCTGTGTCTTATGATTATTAAACCCTTCACGAGACTGGGAGATTGAAGACTCAAGATATGCAATTTCCCTTTTGCGACTCTCAATGTACTCATCCCGCTCTTTTAAGTCACCTTTTAGCCGCTGAATTTCTTCTTGAAGCTTTTGGTCCTAAAACATATAAAAGAAGATGAATGAATAATCTGCAAAAACTGAAACAATGTGATAAACAAAACAGAAGGTTCTTATACTGGAATTCAAACCGGGCACTGTTATCAGACCCAACGACTCTAGTAGTCAAGAAAAACAAAAAATATAACATCCCAGGTAGGTGGCCAACAATATTCGAACACCTAACCTTTTGGCTAAAAACCATGTCAGCTCATAAAAGCAAACCCATACCTTAATGACAGATGTGAGGAAGGGACATAAAATGTATGCACAAGAACATGCAACAACAGAATGCAAACCAGAAGCATGTGCACAGCCAAATTGATATCATTCATCTAGATTTTTGAGTAATACAGGAAATATTAACCCCGTAGGCAAGTCAACACCAGCTAAGATCAACATAGAAGCAAAGTTCACAATTGAAATAAGGAATATACAATGCTCAAGAGAGCAGCTGATCTGTCATCTGCAAAATGAACAGAATTACCAACAGAATCAACCGCAATGACAACTACCCTTACTTATGAGGATTTAGTGTCTTTTGCCTTCTCTCTCTTCCTACTCCTTACACTCCCTTACCGTACCCTGAATATTACATAAACCTAAAATATAAAAATAAAGGACCAAAAAAGACTATATTCTCATTTAAAATTATCCGATGCCTTCGCATGATTAAAATCAAGATGATCCTTTCCCAAGTAATTACTGACCAATCAAAAAAAAATAAACAACCTTGTGTCCTTCCATATTATTTGGAAGGAGCCCCTGACATGAACTTTTTAGTACATTTATGTGACTAAAAATAGAAAAAGGTTTGCCTGCTTCAAGTTTGAAGAATGAACTCGTTCCAGATCATCAATTTCCTTTTGAAGCCATTTATCACGAGCATCTTTACTGGAAAATTGGGTGGCACGACCTTGTTTCTGATAAAGAATGCTAAGCTGCTTTTCACGTTCCATGATACTATAAATCATCAAGACAATTCAGTAAGAAACAATCATCAAAACCTATCAAGATACTTAAGAGGACGGAATGATGAAGTTATTTTAAATGATGAAAATGCTATATTGAAAATTAGGTGTCATAACGTTGTTTATTCAGATAAGATCTATATTGACAAAAATGCTGCAACACCAGAGTTCAGAAAAGTGAAAAGGAAGTACAAGGGAACTTAATGAAGATAAATGAGAATTTTGAAAATGAAAAAGCAGAATATATCAACACTGATTTTCATAACACGAGCTGATGCCACTTCCAAATAGCACAAATTATGCAACCATCAATTCTACTAATTAATAATTGCACCACATGTAACCTTCAGCATGGTTGGTAATTCTCAAGACTATGCCCATGCACTTGCAATAGGCATCCTAAGATTAACAACACGTCAGAGTACAGATGTTGAGGTGATAAAGAAAGAAAAACGGGTAAAAGCACCACATGTAAAGGAGAAGAATAGAAGAGAACTTGGGAGAAGAAAGAATGGTTCCACAATATGTTAAATACACAAGTGTTATAATTTCATAAACATACACAAGCATTATTATTTCATAAACATACTCTTTCGTTATCTTCTTCTCCTCTATGCATTTGTTCTCATATAAAGTATTAGCTTTGTCAAGCTCCTTGGATGAGTCATCTATTTCCTCTAATAGCGAACGGAGCTGCTTTTTTGCATCGTCCTATAAGCATGAAATATCCAACCAACACATTTAGCCTCATAAACACAAAAAAGCTTATGGATAATGCATATGTACAATATAAGGAATACTAGTGGAGCATTACTCTGGCTTGTGAATTTCCAGAAATCCTCTCTTGTATGTCTTTCACATCAAGCTCAAATGCTGTCTGATTCTTTATTGCTTCAGTTAGTCGCTTTTCTATAGCTTCTTTCTCCTTGTTTAAAGTCTGAACTTCTTTCATTAGATCTTTGAACCTCTTGTCTGAATCCTTGGACTTTTCCTGAGCATCCAACAAACTGTTATACATCTTAGCTGACTCATCAGAAAATCTGGTTCTAGTGTCATCAACCTGAAAAAAAGGAGAGAAATATTAGCATAAAAACTACTGCCAGCACTAAAAGGAATCAAGAAAATAAAAGTGAGCAAACTATATCCAATACACAATATCATCATAAAGTACATAACCCCAGCCTAAAATAAAATTGACAAATAATTTGGTGCCAAAGTTTATTCCTCAGAGGTTTTTAGGTAATGAATCGTTTTAACCTATTTTAATTTCTTCCCCAACCCCTTTCCCCCAAAAATTCCCCCCCCCCCCCCCCCCCAAACTATTGGGAGGGGGGTGAGTTGAGAACAGTGGCAAACCACTGTATAAAAGGACCAAACTAATAATTTCCAAAATAATAATTTTCAAACAAATTCAATGCCAAAAGTGCAGATTAAGACAAGAAACAGCAGTTAACTATATGAACCATGCCAACATGCCATGCAGCCCCACTAATATATTTCAATCACCACACCTACATAGACTAAACCTTGAACAGCCATCACTACTTATCCCGTCTATGACAATTAAGCATCATTGCATGGCAAGTACAACTCTTCACTTCACAAATAATCACTGACTTTTGGAATTTATTCCTAATTCTCGCTGCTAACTCATCAGCCATAATTTCTGTGGGAAATGCAGGAATTAGAACCACAGCAACACATAAGCCTTGACAAAGTTTTGTTATTCCTGACTGCATTTTTCAGCTGAAATCAAATATTACTACAGAAATTGCATTGCACATCCAGATAGTCTAGGAAGACAGGATCCCAAGTGGCTACTTAACATGTCCACAGCATGAAAATATTCCATAATCATTGTCCTGTTGATATCAGTTCATGCTCCACTGGACACATGTTCATGTTATTAAAGTGACTAAAAATATTTAGTAACAAGTAAAAAGAAAAGCTGGTAATCAGTTTGATCGCATTCTTTGAATAGGCATGAACTCTTCAATCAATTATATTAGTTATAAAACGCATGGATCTTCAGCGCACAAAATCTAGGGTTAATATTCTATAAAAACTACAATGAAGCATTCTTCAAGATTAATCTTAGACACAGGACGGATAAATTTACCAGTCCAAGCATCAGAACATAGACTAACCTCCAACAATTTCTGCCTAGCATCATGTAGTTCCTTATCATAAATGGTGTACTCTAGAGATTTTCTCTGCTTGTCAAGTTGCTGGTATTTTCTCAGCTCCTCTTTCTCTTCATCCAGTTCTTTCAGTCTCTCATCCAAGTACTTAACAACTTGAATTATCTGCTGTCTTTTGTTGCCTGGTATGCAGAAAAGTGCATGTTACGTCAAAAGCATGAACATGAGAAACAAAACAGCTAAACCACTTGCCTGTATCTTGCATAATTTTCAAACTTTCACGACGCCTCTCCTCATAAACTCGAGTTCCACCAATTTCCTTAAGCAAATCCAGGCGCTCTGAATCTTTCATCAATGTCAAAGATGCTATCTACTGACCAGCACAGAAAAATTAGAAAGAGACCCCAATACAACTAAAAGCAGATTCAACTGGTAATAACAAAATTTAAATAAGCAGAAGCATCCTACCTTTCCTTGCTGCACGACATAGTATGGATTAGAGCGAGAGAAACCAGCACTTTCCAATAAGTTCATAACTTCTGTTTTCCTGCAAACCATGTTAGACTTAGAGTTTGCCACCCAGTTGACCATACACACACATAAATACAAAAGGGTTTTTCTCCAACACAAGAAAAAGATAGATACTCACGTGATGTGCTTTCCATCTAAGAAATATTCATCTTTTTTCAAACCAATTGTTCGACGCAAGCGCACCTCTTCCTTGTCCACCTGTCATGGAGTACAGAAGCAAAATAAATATTAACAAATGCCGAAAAGGTCGAAAGCCTAAAAGAAGAACTAATTCACAAATTAACAAAAACAAAGTGCAATATCACATAAAAATAAATTTGACTGACATTAAAGTATAAAATAGTTTGTAGAACATTACCGGGATGCGATTATCAGAATTATCAAAAACAATCTCCACAAACGCAGATAAAACTTGGTGCCCTGCACCTTCCTGTTCAGTATTAAATTGTTAAAAAACTAATATAAAAAGGACTAAAATGATAACTTGATATGAAGTACGGTAATAAAACATACATGGAGTAGCGCATGTCTGTCTTCACTGCGCAGGTTTTGAAAGATGTCACTCAAAACAAAACGAATGGCTACAATTCAAAATCCAAAAGGCATGTTACATGTTAATAATTTTGTAATAAAACTAGTAATCAATATGTATACACTACATAACAATGATCACCCATTTACTTACCATGGAAAAAGTTTGTCTTCCCAGATCCATTGGCACCAACTGCAGAAAACATAATTGAAAATACAAATAAAATTTTTATCAGTGAAAAAGTTAAAGTACCTCATTTTGTTAGAAGTCAAAAGCTGACATGTATAAAACTGAAATCTAATTTATTTAACATAATACATATAAACCATAACATTAACTGGTGCTAGTGTATATGGAAGGCCTTAAAATTATAACTTACAGTATAAAAATCCTTTAAAGAAACTATATTTGATGTCCACCCTTTTTCCTTAATAAAATTTATTTTTGTTTCCAACCAATAGAAAGTGGGGCAAGAAAACCTCCAAACATAAATTGTGGTGATGAAATTTACACACTAATTATTTGACTAAATATTCATAAATTGGTACTAACGGTTATAATTTCTTTTTATCCTTTCATAAAGGTAAATATTTTTCATTGATATTTAAGATAAAATGACCCATTCTTTGCACTGAAACCAATAAATGATTGTCACACAGATCTCAAACAAAAATCCAATATAAGTCTGTTTTCCAATCCACGAACATAGGATTGATGTTTAATATGGGGTAATAGTTTGTCCAATTGTCTTTGTAATTGCCTGTTGGGTCAATAATTTTTTCTTGTTTCTTATCAAGAAAAAGAGAGTATGAACAACATTTCAATCAAATAATTCTGGACTGCAGCCCCAATTTAGGGGGACTTTCCTTTTCCAAATTATATTGAACCGCTGGAAATCACAAGACATGATATCTTCATTCAACCTCAAGAGATAATAATTACCAAAAAAATCTATGAGAGACATCAAATTTTTCAAGTTCTATCTTATATTCACCCAATGATATTCTCTAACATCCATTGGTGCATAATATAGTCTTGCACTTCTCTCTCATTCAAGGTTTGAACAAATACCATTGATATTGCTTTACAAGTAAGATATTGATCACTACTCAATATGAAACTAAATCAATAATATTTTACAGTCATAAGTAAACGAAACAATATACAAAATTTCCTTGCTGAGCAAGAAAGAGAATATATGAAGCACAGGACATGAAGGAAAACATTATTACCAACGCAATTAACTTGGGGGCTAAAAGGTTCCGTAGCAATCTGTTCCCTATAACTCTTAAAACCTTCAATTATAACCTAAATTGAAACCCAAATACCAAAATAGAGTTAAAAAGTTAACTTTAAAAAATGAAAAATTTCAAAAAAATTTATCAAATACTTCATCAGCAAATAAGATATACCTGCTTTATGTGCATGATGAATTACCAAATCATCCACCTTCATCCAAAAGAATCACGAAGAAAGCATAATCAGATAACAATAACAATAAAACCCAGAAATCAAACTATACTACAGACTATTAAAACAATTTGAGAGCATTAATAAATTTCCAATACTAGAATGCCACTGAAACCATAATTTTAAGTTGGACTCCATGTTAAATTTCAGTACTTAAATTGCTTTCAAATTTTAACAAGAGTACATTCAAATTTATATAACAGTGTTATTAGGGGAAAAAAAAAAAAAGTCCCAAGCAACCACAGCTCAGAACAAAAATTAATAAAAATATACTAACTACACTTACACCGAGCAAACTAAGTACGAACTTCAAGTTCAAAGTCCAATACCTAGCGATAAACAAAAGTGGAAATGAAGTTGAAGCCCAAAATTAAGATGAGTACACCGAAGAAAAAAAGAACAGAGACTTTGAGGTTTTCACTGAATCCAAGCTCATTCTAGGGTTTCAGTTCAACATATGTAATTATATAATTTAAAAAAGTAAAATAAAATAAAATAACAAAGCGTGAACATAGAGACAGAAAGTTTAAGTGAAAGTTACCAATTGAAGCTCTGAATTGAGCCGGGTTTCATGCGCAAGTGAGAGGAATGGACTAATGATTCTTGTTGCTGAAGCTTTGAGTTGAGTCGAAATCTCACTTGTGCTTAAATTTTTAATTAATTTTAAGGAAAAATAAAAATTTTCTCAAACAATTATCAAACTACGAAATTTCCATTTACCGCATTTTCCACGTTACCGACTTTACCGGCTTACTGCGACGACGTAGAAACTCAGATCCCGCTTTTTTCTATGCCACGTGGCAGATAATTACATACGAAAACAGGCGACAGCCGGTTGCAAACCGGTTGTTAGTTTTAAAATTTAAATATTTTTCTCAAAAGGGCCAAATTGTCCAAAACTGCAAAATATTTTTATTTGCCGGTGAGATTAGGCGCGGTTGCCACACTGTATGATGGATTGCATTATTTAATGAAAATATATTTTATTAGCATTGTATTATATTGATGTTATAAAATATTTGTTTGTTATATTATATTGTAATATATAAAATAATGTTTATAGTATTATTTCTGTAAAAATTATGTAAATTATTAATATTTTATAAAGATAAAAAAAATTTAGTTAATAAAATAGAAGTTAACGGTGCATATACGCTAAGGCGTTCATTATTGTCTAATGCAAACCATTAAATTGAATTTTCAATAATGCTACACATTCCAAATCTTAATTCCAAAAGACTAAAACACATCTAAAAAAAATGGCAATTGATGTGGCATTTCACTTATAAATTTCTTCTATATTAAAATAGATTCTCTAAAATAATTTATTTTAAATCTTATCTGTTTAATACTCCTTTATAATCAGATGTCTTTTCAATCTATGGTTTTTTGCAAGATCAAAGATTTCAAATGAGACGATAGATTTAGGGTCAAAAGAATTAGAGGACTCCCTGAAAATCTTTATTGCTGAGGTAAATTATTACTTTTATTAATTTTATATTTTTATATCCCTTATATTAAAATGTTTCAAGTTTGTATTAATTGATGATGAATTTAATTAGTTCGAATTTTTTGCTTTATTTGAATCATGTTGATGATGAGAATGATATAAGCAATGAACCAAATATATATAGGAAATTATTGAGCCAAAAACTGGCATGATTTTTTATGCAATTTAGGATTTGTTTGAGTTTTACAAGATGTATGGGAAGTTAAAAATCTTTATTTTTGATAAATAATCATATGCGGTATATAATTTATCCACTTATTGATTTAAGCACTATAATTTACCACTCGAAAGTGATGAAGAAGAATATATATACCACTTGACAAACTGGCATTGGACTCAAAGTTGCGGCTGAAATTGGAACAGAAGACGAGGATGAAATTTTCCAAGAACATATTCAATACAATTCTATGGCACTCAAGGCTCAATGGACTTGCTTGCAAAGCTGTTGTTGATCAATTATTTAGGAGTAGAAAAAGTAGATTATGCCCTCATTTTTTGCATCAAGAATTATTATTATCTCTAATACAGCTTGTGTGTGTTTGGAGAATTGTCCAGTTACGGAATTAGTTCTTTTTATACTAAATTGCATTGCAGGTAGCAGACAGTGAGAAGGCTGTACTAGCTGAAGTGCTCATTATGCTAGAATGGGCAAGGAAGTAGAGTTACATGACAAAAGATTTATAGCTTCTATCCAGTGATTATTCATATTTCAATTGTAAGGAAGAGTATAAATAAAAATATTGCATTTATTTCAGTGAAACCCAATAGAAAAACTTCTTTTGTAAACTCAATATGTACTAAAAATCAATCTACACTTAAAGCTTTGGCATTCAAAGAGAAATTATCTGCGGTTATCATTTGCATTATTATGAAAGGCTGAAGATATGCCTCAACCCCATACTAAAATGGTCACTCTGTCTCTCACTAAAGAAAAAGTCATTAACTCTATAATAAGCACAAAGACATTGATATCACAATAACCCAACCTATAAACATCCACGCAATTACAAGTCCACTTGTCATCATAAATTTTATAGCAAAAACTAGTCTCCGAAAGTGATTTGGCAATAATCTAACATTTATTTTTGATGAAATAAGGTTTTCAAGAAAATACTCCAACTCCATCTTTTTTATGTTTCGCTTGTTGCTAGCTCAAACTTCAACCTCTTTACAACTCCGGGTTGACTTAATATATTAAAAAGAATTAGTTAAAAAGAAAAGGCTAAATGTTTACAATTATGAGAAAAAAAACATATTATGGTTTTATCTACGTATTACCCTAAAGATAAAAAGGAAAATGGCAAAGACCTAATGACAATTCAATAACATACTTCTAATAGTTATAAAACAAGCAGAAAGAATAATTAACACATTACCTGCATTGGATTTTCAGAAGTAACTATTTTCTCTAGTCCATGTCTTTGTAGCTCACCACTTATTATTTGAGATTCCTTGAATGAAATAATATGTAGGAATTACAAGAACAATATAATAAAATACTTGACAAGCATTTTGGAAAAAAAAAATTATTTATTTCATACCTTGGTCGTTTTCTTTTGCTTTTTCTTCTGAATAATTTGCTCACATTTAGATTGTTTTCGCTTTTAAGGCGGACAACCTTTACTTCAAATTATAATGGAAAAAGAATTTTACCACTGTATACCATGAAGCTCCCCACATTTTGTTGTGCCATGAACTATATTGTTGCCAAATTGACTAATTCCAATAACAGCTCAATTTAACATCAATGTTGCTTTCAAATCATCTAAAACCCCAAACATTATGTTGCAATTATTCTTATTATTAGTTGTTAGCTCAGCTACCAAAAAGAAATTGCACATCCTATCAATTTTGAGTCCTTCATGATTTGTGCTCCAAGTCATTACTTACTTTGACATCTATGTGACATCTTTTACATCCTTACTCCAAAATTTACTTATTAGAAACAAAAAAAAATATTTCTTTATTAATAAGCACCCTAATGATGTGTTGACATAATATTCCCTTAAATAGTTGACACTTGCATCCAATCTCACAATTAACCTCATTAAAAGAAACCTCAAAAGGTCGCGGTGGTAATTCTTTCCAACTTTAACATCTTTAACTACTACAAATTTTGAAGTTAAAATACTTGTTTGACATGAAAATATCTCACAAAAAATTTTACCTTTTAGCTCTTATTGAAAATATTTGAATTTTTCCATCATATATGCATCTCAAAATTGTTGTTCCATGGCATAATGACTAACACAAGGGATGTTATAATCAAAATAATTAAAATCAACATGATTTTCTTTTTCCACCTTGTCTCGCAGTGCATTCCCATATCCTTCAACAAATTGTTTTAAAGTAGTTTTTGAATTCCCATATCGTGCATTCACTAAGGATGTTAGAATTAGTTAAAACCAACATGATTCTCTTTTTCCACCTTGTCTCGTAGTGCATTCCCATATCATTCAACAAATTGTTTTAAAATAGTTTTTGAATTTACATGCCCATCAAATAACGCATGTCACTCTCGCTACTTTGTGTCGTACACATTCCTACCCAAAATGTTGTTGTTGGTACTATTATTATTAGTAGTATTTTGAAAATACTAATAATAATAATAAAATGGACAGTTATCAACCAACCATCTATTTGTGCAGGCTTTTCAAAAAATGCACAAACACTTTTCTTTTTTTATTGCACCACCTAAAGTTTACTAATTTTATCATTGCACCACTTCCATCATAGCATCATTAGAATATGGTTGACATTAAAGGGTTAAAATTGCCATTTGAATGAATGCACAAGAACAACATTGTATTCTCCTAACAAAAACAACCACCAGTTGATGTTGTTGGTGTTGCTCTATCCTTAATACCGAAATCAAACTAAAAAATTTGAGATGAAAACACAAAACATACACAAATCAACTATCTATAAATCAGCAACAAACCCAGATAAAGATTTGGATAAGCAGCAATGTTGTTGTTTTTATTTACAAACAAAAGCTTACAAAAGACACCCAACAGGCCAACCACAAACCATATATAGTTCATTTTATTCATATTATAATCATGGGCATGTTTGGTTTGCACTTACAGCGACCCTTAGCTCCAAATCCCATCTCGGACAACTCATAGTGCATCATGACAATGTACATGCCACATCCGTTGCAACTGATGCCGCACTTTTAACCGAAGCCATAACACAGTTTCTGCCACATCAGGACATTTCTCTTTTTCCATTAATGATTAAAGAGCTGGAGATTTTTATATGGATAGATTAGATTTAGATTACTAGGATCAATTTTTATTTGATAATCATTTTTTTCTATATGTAACTTCTATTATCTAATTTTGAATCTTATTTTCTTACTTTTATTTTGGGCAAAATTGTAATTTTATGTTTGAGGGGCAAAAAGAACATTCTGCTAATATTATGTTAAATCTATTAAATGAGATAAGACGGAAGTAGACGAGTACAATAAAATGCTAACTTCAAGTGACGCGTTTAAAAAAAAAAAGTGTTTGTGTACTCTTAAAAAAGCTTGAACAAATAAATGATCGATAGATAATTGTCCTAATATTTCAATCGATACATAGGTATTGAATGATATTGTTGTTTACCATTTTGTTACTTAATGACATGGCATCCGTAGGAAAAGAACTAGGACATCATATCATTATTGTCATTTAAACAACTGACATGCGTAAATAATGTGCACTGACACATACTCTAGATGACTAGTCATTTATGATTTAACTTTTAAAAATAACGACGTGTCGTTAGGTCGAGTAGTGCGCAAATGCCATGATGTCTCTCAATTTTTTTGGCAAAAAACGCGTCATCTATAAAGTTGAATTCAAAATGATTTTTATAAAAGTAAGAGATTGTTTTTAACAATTAGATGAATAATAATATAATACAATCTAGTATTATTAAATAAAATAATACTATAATATATTTTATTTTCATATTTGAGTTATTATAATAAATATTAAAATATACTTAATGCCTTAATTCATGCAAAAATTGGTTGCATTACACAAACCCAAGTGGTGCTTTGCAGCACATTATGATGATGGTGATAATAATAATAATGATAAAAATAATAATGCACCACAATCCAACTTTCAAAACTTTCAAACATAGGTAAGTAATAAATTAATATGAAGAGTAACATAATAGAATATATATATATATAATACTATGTTACAAAATACAAACACTCTTAGTTAATTATTGTCCTTAATATTATTATTATCTATTATAATAATAACCATAATAATGATAAAATTCATAAAAAAAATATTATTATTAAATATTCTGACCATAATAATGACAAGAATAATAATTATAATGAAATATTAAAGACATTTTAATCGGGACACAGGTACTGGATGACACTATCATTTTTCGTTTTGTAACCAAACGACATGACATATAGAGGGAAAAACCAAGACAACACGTCATCATTTTCATTTATACAACCAACAAGTATAAATAGTATGCTCTAGCGCATACTCTAGATAACTCGTTGTTTTTTGTTTTAAATAAGAACGACGTGCCACTAGATCCAATAGTATTCAGACACCATGACGTCTTTCTAGTTTTTTGGAAAACGACACGTCATCTATAAAGTTGAATTCAAAATGATTTTAATTAAAGAGATTATTGATCTTTAACAGTTACATAAAATAATAATAATATAATATAATATTACTAAATAAAGTATTATTAAAATAGAATTTGTTTTCATATTTGATTTATTATAAATAAACTTTAAAAATATATTTAATGCCTCAATTGACTGATTGAGGCAAAAGTGGGCTATAAGAAATAAATTAATATGAGCAGTTATATACTACTACATAAGTATGTAATATTGTATACCACACACACCCTTTGAGTTTTGGTGATTTTTTTTCCTTTTTTTGGAAATAAAATTATTTTCAATTTCTTTTATTTATCAATTGCAAAATACATTTCTTATGTTACATGATATTTGTTGGGCACTCTTCTCCAATACTAAAACTCTGCTCAAACTAGAGTTTCTTTATTGATATAATTTATGTTTTTAATTCATCATAATGAAGATACAAGGTTGGTTGGAACTTTTTGAATGAAATACCTTTTATATTGTCCATTTTTAATTATGTACGTATGTGTGTGTGACACTAGAGAACAGAAATTGATTGATAGTTACATTACCTATCTTGACATATCATAATTAAAAGCGAACCTAAAATCAATATCGAAAGAAGAAGAAAACACACGTTTCCACAATGCACTGGGAGAATTAATCCCAACACCTCGAAAATGAGATGATAAGATATCTTCTAACCCTCGACCAAGAAGTGTTTTGCATTGTATTGTCGATTAAGGTATGAAAAATAATACGAAGAAATGGGACATCACTAGTATCAGCATTCATTGATTCTCACAGACAACAGCTTAATAGATTTGTTGAAGTTATATTGGTACTTTTACAGTCCAAGTCCAAGCCAAAATTCTAAAATTACTACTCATCCAGTTCCAATGGCTTGAAATACTTGCCCTCAAGGAGATAGGTGCCAATGCTTAAACGAACTGCCCATACATCCTTTGGCTTCCTTGAAATAATTCTGCACAAACCTTCACTCATCAATAACCACAAATTAAATAAAGAACAAGAATCATACTTTAGTAACACATATAGGTTCACATGTTACATCTTTAATGTTACCAAGTGCGGTGATGATACGTATTTTGCCACAAAGGGCATCTTACCTTCCAACATCACCGGGCTTGACCAAGCCAGAATTAGCCCTAAGGCATGGAACTGAGGCTGCTGTTTTGATCATTTTAGGAGCCTCAATGACAATAACAGGTGACCCTATTGCAAGTTTTGATCTTCTTATATCCGATTCCCCGGATGACTCTTTTGATTCACACTTTATTTGCAAATTCAGTTTCCGGGCTTCAGTGTTTAAGCTGTTGAATTGCAAGTTTGAGCAAGCGACTGAGGAAGCTGAAGAGAGGCTCAGTGCCATGAGAGAAGAAAGGATCCTGTGTTAGCGTAATAAAATGGGATAATATTTCTGTGGTTCAAAGGCTGTATTGTATTCGGATGAAGTTGGTTTGTTCTGTTTCTGCTGGTTAAGCTGTGCCTATAGCGGTCTTTCATATATGGGTACGGAAAACATTGCTTGTCAGCCCAACAATTAAACTATGTACTTAAAATCTTCATTTAAATTGATTAATTTACCATTACTATATCTTGTAGGATGATATTTACTTTCATTTGCAATTTTATTAATAAGATCAATAAACAAAATCTTACAACAAGCTTTGGATGGATGGTGAGAGCATTGGTTCTAGTCTCCTTTGGATACACATTTTATTTTTTTCTTTCATATTTCCGGGTTCAGGTACATATATTCTACTATATATTGGGATAGAGATCTCATATCTTAGAAAAGCTATCCGTGAAAGAAAAACACACGTGGGGTGGGAGGAGATTAGGTTTTCAGTTATGCTATGCTTAATTAAATTTTAAAAAAATGAAAAAGAAAGGGAACAACATATGATGAAATTAGATAAACAAAGCTTAAACATTGAAATGATAACAAAAAACACTGAATTATTGTGTCAGAAAGAGCAGGAAAATAGCAAAAGAGGGGAGAGAGAGAGAGAGAGAGAAGGGGAAAAAAAAAAAGGAAACATTTACAACCTATAAAAAATTCCATTTTGAGATTGCAATAAGATCGTCTCAATTCTATGTTTGCCAAAAAGAAAATATCCACCTTCCTGCTCGGAGATCCCTTAAGCTGTGTCTCTGTATGATAAATATTAACTATTACTTTTTGGAGTATGTAAGATAGGGGTCTTGAGCAAGAGTTAACACATCGGGCCTCTCAGCCTGGTTATACGTTAGACATCTTCGAATTAAATCCTGCAACCAATTAAAGAGATAAAATGGAGAAAAATCATCATTAGAAAAGCTAAAATATTTTGCTAGATTTGACAGAGTAAAGAGGCTAGAAGCTCAATGTATTTTGTTAAGTGTAGCCAAAAGGCAGTGGTAACCTTAGCTTTTTAACGTGAGCTTAGGAAGATAACAAATTCTCATAAGAGGGAGCTCAAAAAGATAACTCTATATAATCGTGTCCACATCTACATAACCCGGAAAAAGGAAAAATAATTCCATATTTTTTTGGATGTTTACAAGGAATATCTTCAAACCCACAAACCACTAATTAATTAGATAAATCACCTACATAACCCGGAAAAAGGAAAAATAATTCCATATTTTTTTGGATGTTTACAAGGAATATCTTCAAACCCACAAACCACTAATTAATTAGATAAATTGAGCAACAGTCGAAACAGAGGAGGAGCAGCTCACCTTTGCCTCATTTGAGACAGCAGGTCTTGAAGGGAATTCAACCTTACGTGCTTTGATAATTGTGTCCTCACGTAGTATTCGTTCTTGGGTTTGATCATGCCCAAAAGGACGTCGACCAAAGAGCATTTGGTAAAATAGAATACCAGCAGACCAAACATCCACCTGATTTCCCAGAATATAGAATGTCATAAAAGGCAAAAATCCGAGTGAAGAAAGGGAATTAATGGCAGCAAATGCTTTGAGTGAGACCAACAGTTAACAAACTCCAACAATAGATACTATGGAATCAAATTATCAGAAAAGTTAACTTTGCATAGCCAGCATGCATTTTCACCTCTTCCTATGCATTAATTCTTCACTCATCACTCTCACACACGTACAAACAGAGGGAGGAAGGAGGAAGAAGGGTATTGAAGTCACTCACCTTTGATGAAATAAGTGGAGTCTTGCTGAGCTCAAAGCACTCTGGGGGCAGGTACCTAAAATGACAATATCAGGAGGTAAGCCATTTGAAGTAATTCAATCTGCCTTCAAATTGATATTAAAATAAGCATTCAAGATATAAAAGAATGTTACACCAGACACAGACCGCATAATTCACCGACAACAGCAAGGAAGGAGAAGAATAAGTGAAGCACTTTTAAGACGTAGCAAACAGATAAGTGCTTTACAACTATTCTAAAATTAAAAAAAAAAAAAAAATTGTCAGATGAGGATTTGCCTGTTAGCATGCCAAGCATGTTCAAACAGAAACAATAGTAAGTCTTCAAACATCCAAGCAAAGCATATATACTGAACTGCATCACTCACCAATACGTTCCAGCTCCCTGGGATGTAAGTTCCATACCCTGGGATCCAACATCGTCCTCTACTATCTTGCTAAGCCCAAAATCAGTCACTTTTGCAACACCAAATTCATCAAATAGGACATTTCCAGGTTTCAGATCATAATGGATAATCTTCTGTGCTCTTTTGTTCAAGTATATAAGGCCCTGAAATATCTGAACAATGATTATCCTAGCTTCCCTCTCGGGCAACACAGGTGTTGCTTTTAGAACAGCGTCAAGATCCTTTCCTGAAAATAAGAAACACAAACAGAAGTATGCTTAGGAGTCAGATTCCATCGATTCACTACCGGGTAACTATATAAAACTTTCCAGATTATTATAAAATTGAGGTAGAATATATATACCACTGCAATACTCTAATACGGTGCAGAATGTGTTCTGGTCAATCTCAAAAGTGTCCCAAAGCCGAACGATGTGATGATGCACCAAGGTCTTGTGAATATTGTACTCCCGGATGGCATGCCGTATATAACTTTGCTTCTTGTCCTCACTCCACTGAGCATTCAGACCGTGAAGCTTACATGCAACGTATCTATGCTCTACCAAGTCATAAGCCTGCTGGAAATTTCTTACTTCAAATCACTGCAAAAAGGTATATATTTACAATTGCCAACATTGGCAAAGAAAAAATCTAAAGTTTTATCATAATGAAGGGAAGCTTTGGTTGAACATGTGGCGTATTACAATCATTTACGGTTATAACATTCACCAAAGTTCTGACCTTGTAAACCTCACTGAATCCTCCTTTTCCAAGAAGATTTAAAAGGGCATATCGGTGGTTCAAAATCTGAAAGTTGTTAAAACGGGAGCCATCCTCATCCCGTATGCGCTTCATTTCACGAATAAGCCTTCCCTTCTCTAGCTCATAACGTTCTCTTTCACGCAAAATGGCTTCCTCCTCCTGTGGAAAATCCAACAGCTCAGCAATATAGGACACATATCACCAGAATTTTAGCAATAGCAGATGGTATAAGAATTAACGAAAACAACAACAACAAATGAGAGGCTAACTTACCCGTTTGATGCTGGCTAGACGGGATTTATATATCTCATCTTGAATGACTAAATCTTCTTCTTGTACTCCTGACTCCACATCAACTCCATCGCCTTTGTCTTCAAGCAACCAAAGCCGTTGTTAGTACTCAGAATGTCTCCATACAAAAATTACTAGGAAAAACATTTATACCAAGGACACATTTGATCTGCTGCATTAGATAGATAGAATCGGACTTGATTATACTAAATTTTGTCTTCCATTTTTTGTAGTATAAGATTCGGCTACAAATATAATTTTATTATCAAAATTATTACGACGAATACTAATTAAATATTTAAATAATAATTCATATTTAATTATTGTAATAATTTTTATTTATAAAAATGCACATGTTATACTAATAAGAAATATAAATTTTTAATTATTATTTACTATAAAGTTTGCATTAACAATTATTCATATCAATGCAAATGAAAATTATTAAACACTGCAGTGGATGCCAATCAATTACCAAAAGTTTCTATAGCATAAGTTAGGATAACTTATCTAATGATATGAAATTTAATGTTGGTAATAGCATAAATGTATATGAACATTAATTGGGAAAAAAAAAGGTTTGAATATTAAATAATTAAATTTTGAATTATTATGTAAATATTAATTAGTTTTCATTTAAACTTTTCTAAATAAAGTAATGGTCAAATAAATGTAATCAATTAATTATTTTTATTTATTTCTTAATCATTTAATAAATTATAATACAACTAAATCCAATCTAGTACTATGCAAATAGAAGATATTACTAAATTTATTCCAATCCAAATCAATCCAGCATAACCCAACAAGAACAAAACTGAGTTTTTCCTCTTATAAAACATAGAATTGATTATTCCCTTCACCATACGAATTCTCTCTAAGTTTCCCCCATTTCTTCAATTTCTACATTTCCCCCGTTTCATCCTCATGATCTCCATTTCTTTTGAACTTTTGTTCTAGAGCAGAAAGTCTGAAGAAAAAGGAGATTTTCAATACCATATGGTAAGAATTTGCCCACACATCAGATGGCAAAACCAATTGACAGGTGCAGGATAACTCCATCAATCAAACTTCAGTCAGCATTCACTAGACCATCAAGACACACAGTGGCAACACAACAAAAGTAAATAATGCTTGGCCTAATCATGACGTGAGTCTATGCTAAGGAATAAACCTGGCCAGATGACTTAAGTAGTAAACTGCATGTCATGCCATGTCTACCCATGCTAATAAAAAACCAGGAGGGAAATGAGGATGGAGTGGGGGGATGGAAACAAAAAAGAAATTGCAGAAGAAAGTAACTGTTTATAAAATGAAGCTTGAAAAAAAAAAGGACAAAAGAAGGTGGAAATTATTTGCATCTGTTGGAGCCAAACATTCAGGAACTGATAAGTTATACCTAAAGATAGGATCTGTTGTTGGACAGAGATTTAAAACAGGGAGACAAAGTTAATATCTTTGAGAATCCTGGCTGCTATAATTCCCAACAGACAGCTACATGACTTTATCCCTAAAAGAAATGCCATAGGAACTATTGAATATAATCCAGAAAGCAGCACAGAAGGAGAGTTATATATTTTTATGAAATGATACTTTACCAGGTTGCCGTTTCTTCAGTGACTTTCGCTGCCGCTCAACAGCCTCCTTTGTTTCTAACAACTGTCTCTGAAAAGCAGAAAAAAGAAAAAAAGAGAGTAAATCAACCATAGTAATTTTAAATTCCACCAAGATATGAACAAGTTTCTAAAATCCAATTGAACTTTCATAGGAAAGTGAAAAGTTGATTGGTGCATCTTCATAAAGCATTTAGCACCAGCAACTCTTTCCCCACTAATATCCATATTCGACGTCATTGGGGAATGGGGAGTTGCCAAAAACCATTAAAGTTGCAAAACTGTTTGACTGGTGTTGGTCAAAAAAATTAAAAAAAGAAGGAATTGAAAATAGCCTATTTTTTCTGAATGAAACAAGAGGAATATATTAAATCAAACAAGAATCTAATGTACAAAATGAAAATTATCATGGCCGAAAGAGAGAAAGACGTAGAGGAGAATGCACCATCTTTTGGCAGGTCAGACACTTGAGGACACAATACCCATTTCAACACACACGCAACAATTTTTCTTTCTCTTTTTTTTTTTTGGGATAAGCCATACATACATTATTAGAATGCACATCCATTTGCCTCATGATACCACCGAAAAAACTTATAGATTAATGCTCGTTTCATTTTCCCAGAGGTACGAAACACAGCAATAATTACCAATTCAAGTTAAATTACGAAAATTGTGCAGACAGCTTGAGAAGGAAAGAGTAAAAGCTGTTGAATATGAAAAAACCATAAAGAAAATAGCATTCGCTGGTTCCACAATGAAAGGAAAAGAAATGAACATACAAGATGAGCATTTAGATCCTTCAGTGCTTGTCCATCCTCCCATGTCTCAGAGATGACCGTTCCAGCTCTGCAGTTCACAAAAGGTAAATTTGTTCGCATGACAGCACTTACTATGTGAGGAACCATAGAGTAGACTATGTTATGGTAGGACTTAAGTAGCAGCTTATAAAATAAACTTCAGTAACAAAATCCATAATCAACAGTTTCCAGGTTTTGGCAAGACCAATCACTAAATTATCCCCTGATGTCCTTCAAAACGTTTTTTAAACATCTGTAAAGATAGTTTTTCCATTCACTCTCAGACACTCGGGAATTATAATCATCAGTCTTCCAGTATTTTGTTTCAAGTGTGCAGTATAACATTATGATATTCACAGTTTCTTTTTTTCCCCCCCTTCCTTCTAAAAGGTTCTCCATTCCTTTATTCTCTAACCCTTCTTGTGTAACAAATAAAGTATGATAAATAACTTGAAGTGCATTAGTAGCTTAAGAAATAATGAAATACCTGATTACACCCACATTTCCAAGCCTCACAGATTCCTGGCGTATTTTCAGCCTAGCTTCCTGTCTCTCGGCTTTTGAAACGGATATCAACAGATCAGATATTATTTTTGTTCTCTGCATGGGAAAATGGAATCGATAACTACAACGACACAGAGCTAGTAGCAAGCTTAGTGACAAACATATTCACAAAATAAATTTGCTCTCTTGCCAACCAATAATTTTTTTTAGAAATAAATTAAGGGTGTGTTTGGGAGTGAGGTGCTGTAGCTTTTAAGCTGCAGCTACTGTGGAGTAAAAGCTACAGCTGTGAAGTAGAAGTTGGGAAAAAAATTTGCTAAGCTGCCAAAGCCCGGCTACAAGTGTTACCAAACACCTTAGTAGCTGGGCTGCCACCACACTCCCAAACGGGCTATAAATATGCATATGAATCTCAAAGCACACAAGCATTTTTGAAATAACAAAGCCAATATCAGAGCATTTACACAAGGCAGCAGCAGCAATGCAATCAGTCATGTTTAAGATGGAGTGATACTATCACATTAACCAATGTGCATAGACTATCTAGCTTCCTAATTGACTGCAAGTCGCTCAGAGCCTATTTTACAAGGCTCAGCTGTTTTGCAATTTTCATGAAGCATCTCTATTTCCCCAGCCCCCCCCCCCCCCCCCCCCACACACCACATATGTTGCTTGAGACTTCATAACAAGTTGCAAAGCTACAAAATGTTTATAGCACCCAATTCTGTTTTTCCTTTTCAACAATCTACCACACATTAGATGGTGAATCTTAAGATTTAAAAACCAAGTGTAACAACAGCATTAAACTTATAGCAATGCGACTGAACATACTGAACCAGTAACCAACATGAATGCTGTCAAGTTGACCAATGACAACTCATAAGGGCCACTTTTTTAATAGATATTTAGGTAACTCAATGAGACATGACAAGGATTTGAACAAGAAACCTGTCCCTAGAAAGAGTAAACAACCGAGCAGAAGAGAGACTAAGAGAGGAGTTACCACATGGCACATTGTGTTCCGTGAAAACTTGCACTTTTAATGATAGAACTCAAAAGCATATTTAAAATGAATAATAAAATCAAACAATTCAAATATAGGAATTAAAACATGCAATAAATTAAGGTCCTAAGAGAAAACACACCCTTGGCTTCATTTGTTGCTCATACTCTTTAACGTCCTTCAATTCCTACGCAAAAGACAATATTGTTTAGAATGAAAATAAGAAAGCAGCAAAAAAACCTGTAAAGTTGAAGATAGCATTTTTACACCTTTTCCAACTGGTGGCAAAGATTCTGATAATCGACAGCATTTTGACGAGATTTACGTAGGTCTTCCTCCAATGCTGCAACTTTTCTATGTAAAGATGTGACCTCCTCCTAGTTTAAGTTAACAAAATAAGGAATGAAAATATAAAAATTTTCCATAATCTAAGACAAGATACTCTACATATGACATAAGATACATAAAAAAAAAAAACAACAAATCGTTTATATTCTGCTATCTTCATTTATATTCTGCCTCAAACAGTAGTATATTTCTTTCCTCACAACAAAAATAGAAAATTATGTTTGAAAGGATTAGCACAAAGCATACCTCTAATGAAGAGCAATTATCAATAAGGAACTGTTCTTTCGGCTTGTTGTCCTTCAGAAATAATATAAATGAGATCAGTTAATACATGTAATTTCTCGCAGACAATCCATTTCGTAAGAAAGACGGAGGCATGCTACACAGCCACCCCCCTTCAAATAGAAAAAGACTAAAAAGCCCATTCCAGTCGTGAAAATGTGCATAAAGGTTTTATATCAGAATAACAACTAAGACCCATAGCGACATTGATGATGATAATTACAAACTACAAATGATTGGACAAGGATAGAAATGAGATCAGCAGATGCCAATAAAAGCACACCTTATGATGTGAACTCTCGAGCTGGCCATTTGAAGGTGAAACTGTTGAACTAGATATCTGTGATCTTGCCTGTTCATTTGCTCTGGAACCACGACCTCTGCCTGAACCTGAATTCCCCCTACCACGACCATGTTTTTTCCTATTTACATCACTGGCCTTGGCTTCCAAGGTTTCTGTAGTATTTTGCCTTCCATCAGCCACCACCTGATACGGTTTAAGGAAAAGAATCAGTTGTATTTTCCCAAGAGAGAGAGAGTGAGAATAGCCCTACATCACAAAATTACTCAAATTTCTTTTGAGGAACAGAACATTGATATTCGAGATAAGAGAACATAATGATGAAACAAAAAATAAAATTCAATACATTCCAAAAAAAGAAATGCAATACGCCATGTCAGTCCACAGGAAAAACTGTAATTCCAAGCTTCAATTTTTTCAACCATCAGCATACCTCCACACGATCAAAAACAGTTGAGTTATCATCTTCTTTGACTTTCTGTCGCTTCTGAGTGTTAGCTTGTATCAGAAACTCCCCTCCAATCTGGTAAACATCAAATGAAGAAAACGGTATATAAGGCATAAATTGGAATAATAATGCAGTTTAATTTTCGGGACAACCAGATCAAACGGGCAATAAATACACCAATTATTGCTAACTACATACGAGCATTTATTTAAATGAGCATCTTACAGCGCAGCAATCAGACACGAATGCACACATAAGTAGACAGATTACATTGCCGTACATTCATCGAACTTTCCTATCCTTTTTAGCAATTATTAGTTTAACGCATCTTATCGTAAAAAGCTCCTGCTACTTATTATGAATTAAATCCTTTTAAATGCAAGTTCCCAAGCAACAAACAACATGGTAATAAATTCTCAATGACTAATCAAATTTAAATGGCATCATCATCCGATCTTCAATTCCAACCAATATCTGAAAAGCATAAGATACGAAATGAACTTCAATAACTGAACAATAAATTCAATTTTTTTTCCTTTTTCAATGGCTTGATGGCAAGCCAACTCCCTTCCCTCCCAAGTACACGACCTTGAAAGCAGGGTCGGAACCCCAGACCTCTTGTACCACCCCCGAAAAGTTTTACCAGTTACATTTAATAAAATACAAGCAACATTAATAAACAAAGAGAAAAATTTATAATTGAGGCTTACATCATCATCAGAATCGCTAGAAGACGACTCCTGGGCCAAGTCCTCAGCGGCAGCAACTGATCTTGAAGTTGAAGAAAGAGCAGCCCAAGTGGCATGCTGCTGGTGTTGGTGTTGCTGCTGCTGGGCAGCAGGAGGCTTACCGACCATACGAGCTTCAAGCTTAGCTATCTTAGTGGGCAAAGACTGGTCTGATTGGTTCGAAGAGTTAGAGGAAAAATGTATCAACATGTCATCCGACATTGCGCCTCTTTCATTCACTAAATAAAAGGGCTCTGGGTAGTAACAATTACAATAAGCCCTAAAACCAGAGTAAGAACTGGGGAGAATCACAAAGACATGATCATCAGGAGATTAAAAGGGCACTTTTATTTTTACAAAAAAATAATAATTAAAAATTAGGGCTTTGAATTTAATGGTGAAGGGAAGAAGGGATCATCAAGGGATTCAAGAGTGGAGGGAAATGAGGCTTTTTTGTTGTGTGATGGTGGTGTTTATTTTAGCTTTCGTGGGTTTTGAGTTTTGACTGGAGGCAGAAAGTTTGAAAATTGAAATGATTTTGTTTTGGTCAGGGGGTCTCCGTGCCGGTCTACTAAAGACTAGTGAAAACACATTGGACTCCTCCTGTGGGAATATTGGGAGGCCATGGCTTTGTGTCAAAAAGTGAGAAAGAGAGAGAGATAGAGCCCCAGTACAATTGATGTGATTCTAGCTCCTCTATAAATACACTGTAAGGTACAGTCAGATAAAAAAAAAAGTATTTATTTGGTCCTATCTCTCATTAGTTACAGATAAAAAAACTTATTTCTTTGAAAGAATAATCAAACCTAAATTAAACTGGGGATTTGATTTAGTTGGAATTTTTAAATTAAAAAACGATCAGCCTATATTAAAAAAAAAGTAAAAAAAAAACACAAAAAAATAAAAATAATTTGATTAAGTTTGGTTGGAATTATAATGTCTAAAAAACAATTAGTTTAATGCGATTTAAAATTAAACTAAACCATGTCCACCCTATCTCTTATCATTAAGTCCACCTAACCCCATATCTTGTTATTAAATTTTTTTATTGATTATACCTTACAACAAAAATAAGGCAACCAATCGGTAATACCGAACCCGTAATAATATCTAGACGCTGATTAGCAAATTATTTTTTAACGTTTGTTGCATCTTTAGAGTTAAGGAATTAAGTTTGTGCATTTGTGCATGGGAGCATATTTTCTTCTTGAATTTTCATTTTGGACGACAACTTTGATTAATTGGGACGCAATTGCCATTGCTTCTTCTAAAACATTACTATTTACTTGACAGTTTTGAATAAGATGAAAATTACACATATTATATTTTAATTGAGTTGACAAATGACAACCCATTTTTACTTGTACATTCTTAAAAGGGCTAAAATATAATTAATTATTCCCTTAATTATAGTTACTCGACCCTCCACGACACCTGACAGTCAACCTTACTCGTTCTGTCAATGTTACCATAATATTCACTCAACTGATTCGATCCACCTCAAAATACTTGTTTAGGTTATTCATTAAGATATTTACTAATATAATTTAATGGGTAGATTTTGTTAATTATTTGGCAACTATTTAATGTATTCCTTAAATATTTTCTGTTTATCAAAATTTTAAATGAAAATCATTTTATGAAAATACGTATTTGTTAAAAAAAATATTGACATTTTTAATTGTGAAGTGTCAAGGTCACTTGACAATTAAAAATGAAATATGAACTTAAATTGAAATTTTTTTAAAGAGTGGTCCTTTATAAAAATTATTTTATATAAATTGATGTAACATAAATATATTAATTAGATGTAATTATAAAATAATAAAAATAAATCATGTAAATCAAGAGATACTTGACACAACTAATTAAATTATACCACATCAATTTATAGCTCTACTTATACTCTAAAAAAAAATTAATGATAAATTATATTATGGAAATGCATACAAGTAAATTCATTTAGTTTGAAAGTTAACAACCTTATTGAATCATTTAGATTTTAAATAAAAGTCAAAAACTGTCTTAAGAAAAATGAACTCAACTAGCTTTTAGCCGAAGCAAAAGGGGCATATTCTTAAGAGTAATCAACTGAAGCCAGTTACTGCCAAAAGCACACAATAATAAGCTAAACCGAAAAGGCAAAACTAAGGCTTATTTTCACTAGGAGAAAAATGATTTAGGCATACCAACCCACAGTCCATTACAAAAAGGTAAAAAAATATAAAAATAAATGATTTAGTAAATAACTCAAATCGTTGAGTGATCCTTACAAGGTTACAATGAGGTTACACAACTACATTGGGGGAGCAGAAGCAGCGCCACCTTTCACTGTTTGTCCCCATCAAATGGCCTTTAAATACTTAGTTGAGAAAAAATACAGGCTCCTACCACCAATCATAACCTCTCCTTATCCCATCACTACCAGAGTTGTCGAACCTTGATGCTGAAAATCTATGATGAGAATTCCTCTTTATGGAGGACTGAGGACTTGAAAAATGGCCTCCAGAGGTTATAGCTGAAATTTTATGAGCCTTACTAGATGGTGTTCCCGGAGACCTCCAATGGTTCCTCTTCGGCTTCCCATAGGAGATATCTCCAGGATCGTCTGTTATCCAACCACCTCTCTGTTTTGATTTTCGAGATGTCATAATGCCTCTTTCTTCATGCTGGGTTTTCTTCCTTTTATGCACTTTACCAAGATCATGAGGCGCAGACTTAATTCCCGAGTGGTCTTTATTTTCTCTATGAGGTCTGAATGTTGGAGTTGATGCGTCAATATTCCTCTTGCGAACCTGCACAAAGCCCAAAAGGTCATGTCTAAAACCGATAACAGAAATAAAGAACTACGACTAATGAAACTAGATTTATAATAAAAAATTAAAAAAATATATATTTGAAAAGAGTCACACAGAACATGATAACTCTGAGATCACGTAACATACCTTGGAAGAACTCACACATTCACGTGCAAAATGCCCTTCTGCACCACACTTGTAGCATGAACTAGGTGACGCTTCTACAGTTTCACCACGAGACCTAGCGCATGCCTGCAGACATGAGTTCCAGTGCTAAAAATACAGCATCAAGAATGAGCAAACGACGTTACAAAATTCAAAACCTGTTTTGACCACAATGACTAAATAAATGTGAAAAATCGACTTCATAACAATTCCGTGCCAGAAAATAAAGAGAACTAATCATAGAAAATGATTGAAAGTAAACTCCCACGAGTACACGTCAAAAAGTTATTTATTCTTCTGTCAGCATTTCAAATATAGAACTTCGGGTGTAAATGGAAGTAACAGAACCTTGATCACAAGGAAAAACCATTTTAGCTTCAATTTTCACATATCATGTAGACAATCTAAAAATATATACGCCATGAGCATGTCTGTCCGTATCTTGTCATGGTAGATGTTTTTGGAGAGGAGACCTACCCATTAGCATATTCAATAAAATTGCCGCTACTAAAATAGTTGTAATACACTATCATAAATGGTAAGAAGAGGTTACATAAATCTTAGATTTAAAGTGGCCCTCTGCCTCTCTTATTTTTATGCATTTAATAAAACTTCCTTACTTTCTCCTCAGAAAGAAAAATTAACGGCATAAATAATCTAATCACATCAAATAGATGTAAAATCAAATCAGAGAAAATTATAGAATATCAAAAATCAGTAGCAATATACAACAATCATCCTAGCAATAGGCATGTAAGTTGAAGCACCCACGCATTTCCCAATATATAATCACCAAAATCTCAACGGACAAATTTAATGAACTGACCAAACCAGTGTGACCTAATTGACCACATCTGAAACAAGAAACCTCTCCTGGAACCGCATCACTGATATTAACGCAACACAAATGGCCAAAACTCCTGCAGATGTAACATTGTACTTCCTACAAAAAAATTTAAAAAAAAAAGGGAAAAAAAGTGGGAAAATAGTTATAGAACAACAGTTTCATACCATATACATACAAACTCAAGTGATTTAAAACTTACTAAAAGTGACTGCATTAGGCAGAAAGCTAAATATTGAACTAAGAAGTATAAACAGACCTTGAGGTCATCGAGAGAATAACTGTTCCTACAAGAAAACATATCATGCCCAGAATCTCCACATTTTAAACACACTTGAGCATTCTGGAAGCCACTCTTGTGCTTATCTGGACAATCTTTCGCACGGTGACCACCTTTTTTGCAAATGAAGCAATCTTGTGCCTACAAGGAAACATATTTAAGTAACAAGGTGAATGACAAGCTGAGCCACACAAATCAATCTTGAATGGCAAACTTATACAAGCAGTGTAAAAACGAAAATAGTAGAAACATCTATACATTATTAAATCACACAGTTTTAGACCTTTTCTATACACTCAAAGATACGGAACCAAAAGTAGCCACTTATAAAGTGAGACAGACTCCACTCTTGCCAATTCACCATGAAAGTCCTTTTAACTTCTTTTGACCATACATCAAAGTCTTTGCTCTTGCAATACAATTAAATTTTAATAATTTTAAACTAATCCATTCTTCAGTTTGCATTCTGCCGCAGGATGCCTTGCACTCAAGCATCAGCTTGACATTAATACATACCACCATCAACATGAGTGTGAAGTGAATATGTCCTCTACGAATAACCTACATGCATTCTTGTTTAAGACGTTAGTTTCTTATAACTCTCAGTTTACGAATATGCACAAAAGCAATAAAAAAGAACAATTCATGAAAGATGAAATATCTATTTCAGTACAAGAATCATAATCAACTTAAACGCGACATTGATGTATGCATAAAGAATGTATCCTACTTGTTACTAACCTTGGAACATTGCCTGACACCATGTTCCAAACTCCCACAAACAAAACAAGGTTTCTTCCGCTTGACAGCAGATCTACAGTTCACCGCCATATGCCCCTCTTCGCCACAATTATAGCACGTTTGCCACCCGCGATCTGGAGGATCAAAATACCTTGGCCCCCGCTGGTAGAATAAATATAAAGATAGATACCATACTAAGGCTCCACATGGAAATCGTATAGTTTTCAAAATGGCAGTTCTAAGCAAATATGTTTTGACTCACAAGAAGCTTCCGAAGCACAATATTGTCTGATATTTCAACAGTCGTAACCCCCTCATCACCATTATCAGCCGTCTCCACCTTCTGTTCTTCCTTTCTAACAATTACCTAATAAATTGTCATTAATTACAATTTTGCCGTTTCAATTATCGAAATAAAATTAAATTAAATAAAAAGAGCTCACAGATTGGTCCTCAATTTCGATCTTATCAGCTTCCTTCTTTTTCTTCTTGCGGACCCTAATTCTCTTCTTATCACTGCTCTTCACATCCTCGATTATGACGTCATCAGTGGTCCCACTCGGACCAGGGACGACGGCCTCAACACCTCCGTTTTTATTATTACTATTATCGCTAGTGTTAGTATTGGTATTGTCGTTCAAAACGACGTCGGAGTCACTGTCGTCTTGATCCAGCTTGGCGGCGCGCATCAACATATGCTTCTCAACGATCTTAAGGCTAAGATCCTCGTTTCCCTCTTCATCGTCGCTACTCATTGCTGCCGCCGACTTCAATTTCTCTTCTTCTTCTCCGTTTTCTTCGTGATATAGCTTCCCTTTCAGCTTTTGCCTCGTCGCCATGTTTAAAAACTTCTGAAACTGTATGGTTACTAAGGCACAGGCACGAAGCTATCTAGGGCTTTTTTTCTTGTGCCTGATCAGAAGAAACTGCCTGTTTATTTTTCTATTTTCTTTATTATTATTTTTGAAGTGATACACCGATATTTTGTGTAGCTCATGTAGTTAACGGCTATGATTTATCCGATCTTGGTGGGTCGTGGGCGCGGTGGGCCTAGGTTTTGTAGTTTGCTAAACGATCGACGCTGCCCAGCCCCCATTCTTTTTTTGGTGAAGCCCCAGGTTCTTTTGAACAACATTAAACGCCATGCTCTATTTACATTAATTCGCTATTTACTATTTCGCTTTAACTTTTTTTTTTAAAAAAATATTGATATGTCATTTATCTTTAAAATAAATTACTACACATAAAAGATATTTCAACAAATTAATGACATTTAACATTAACACTTACAACTTACAATTGCTGTCTTAACGTGGCAATAGTAGTTTTCAAACATTTTTATTTAGTTAGTCGTCGGTTTAGAACAAACACTTAAAAATCACTTGATCTGATCCTAAGAATTAAGTAAATATCTTATACAAACATTAAACCTTAAAAATGAGATGAAGATCGAGATGAATTTGCAAATAGCTTTACATACCATTTAATGTCGAATGTCTTGCAGCATTGTGATTTTACAGTTTGGTTGAAGAGTTTCTTTCTATTATTTTGAACACTACATATAGTTGATTTCATTTCATAAATGCAGTTATTTAAAAAAAAATACAATCTTCTTTTTTGAATTATGTTACAATTTATTAATATTACAACCAATATTTTTACAAAAAAGTCTTCATCATTCAACGATAATATTATTCAGGGAGTCCATCAAAGTGATTGTAACAGCGAAATTTAATTGAAAAAATAATATCACATTGTATTATGACAAAAGGAAATCTACTTGAGTTTTGCATCAAACAAATATGAAATGAGAAAGAAAGTATAAATTAAAATTAGATAACCATTTAAAGTAATTGATACACTTAACGTCATAAGAAAAGCAACACACCCTTGATATTTTTACTTGATTATAATATTAATTTAGAACAATGACTTGTTGATTTTGACCTTTACCACACATAGGAAACATTATTCAATGCCAACTACGTGGTCACTTTCACTTTCACTCTATTAAAATCAATTTATGTTATTTGTAGAGAATATATAACCATAAACACTGGATCATTGTATTAGAATTTAAGTTTGACTTAGCTTAAAATTTTCAATAACTTTAGGTGTTTAATTAAAATTTTAATATATAAATAACAAAATATTCGAACCTTAACTTTATCCGGCTGGTTTGCCCGAGAGGTTAAGGGGGAAGACTTAAGATCTTCTGCACATAAGTGCGCGTGGGTTCGAACCCCACAGCCAGCATTTCAGACTGTGTAATTTTTTTTCGTCTAATCTTTTTTAATTAGAGTAAAATCTGATTTTTTTTTCTTTTATTAAAACCAAATTAAAGGAAAACATTAGATATATGATTTTTTTTCCCAAATACGATCAATTAATTAAATTTTATGATTGTTGTATTTGAGTTTTAATTTTCAGTTCCTCCAATTTGTTTAGTGAAATACTCGCAACACTTGCTAGGGATTTATAATCAAAAGTCAAAACAGTTTTCTAATTCTCTGTCCAGCCTTCTTGTTTAGAAAAATAATGAAAATACTTTGTTGGGGCAATTGAGTTGATTATTATTCGTGTTGCATGAATGTTGAATTAGAGTTTCAAATTTCTAACATCAAGTGCAATAAAATTAGGATTTATTAAAGTTTTACAGTATTTTAAATCAGAGAATTAAAACGATTATTATTTGTGTTGTGCTTGTGTAACCATTTTTTATTTCATATTTGAGTTTTTAATTTTTTTTATCCCACAATATAATAGATTTTATATTTTGGATACAATACGATCCAATCACTTATTGTAATCTAATATAATCTAAACCAACAAAAGAAAAATTCAATTAAATCCAATCCATTCAATCTAATTAAAATAAAAATCATCAATTGCACTCCAAAGTTCTAATTACTAACAATTGAAAAAAATATATGTATATCAACTTTCTCAATATTTCATAATTCGTGTTTTTTTGTGATCGCACAGTGTGAAAAAAATAAAAATCTAAAATTTGAATACTTTCAATTACTTATCACTACATGTATATTTACACTTATACAAAATTAGGTTTTATTGTTTTTAGGAAAATAAGTTTGTTTTAAGAGCGTCAAATATAAAGGTAGTGTATATGAAAGATGACTTGTCGTTTCAAGGCATTAAATGTAGACGGCAGGTCATTTTTCCGATAACTAAGAAAACGACATGTCATAATAGTATTCACCAGTGCATACTTTTGACGACATGTCATAATAGTATGCACCAGTGCATACAAAGGAACATCACATCATTCTCCAACTAGGATAAAGACGACATGTCATCTCACCATTTTTTGGATAAATATCGTGATCATCTATATTAGTGCAATTCCGCATGACTTTAGTAAAAGTGTCCTTCATTTTTTTTTTCTTTTTTTATAATCACATGGAATAATAATCAGTGCAATTATAATTGTAAAAAGATTTTAAAAAAAGTATGAGTGAATCCAGCATTTGAGTCCTAGTTGTTGCAAGTCACTCATCTATTAGATGATAAATTTTATAATATGTAAAATTACTTATTTAGCATCCAAAAGATATGTCCCTTAATTTTAATAGTAGTTGCAATAAACATTTTAATTACAACTATAATTAAAAACATATTTATGATTGCAGTGATGGTAACAAAATAATAAACTTCGGTCATATAAGGTGTTCAATGTGCAAATTCAAGTCCAATCCACCATATATTGGATTTTATATTTTGGATCCTACCCGATCTAATCACCTATTGCAATCCAAAATAATCCAAACTAACAAAAAATGAAATTCAATTTAATGTGATCTAATCTATCCGATTAAAATAAAAATTTACAAAATAAAATTGTCGATTGCACTCTAGACTCTAGAGTTCTAATTACTAACAATTGAAAAAAAAATGTTATATCAACTTCCTCAATATTTCATGATTTGTGTTTTTGGTGATTGTGTGGCTGGAAAAAGAATAAAACACTAAAATAAGGTTTTTGTTATTTTAGGAAAATTAGGTTTTACTTTTTTTAGAGGGTCAAATATAAAGATAGTGTATACAAAAGATGGGTCATTGTTTCAAGTTACTGTTGTAGATGACAGACCGTTTGGATGAGAATTTATCAAATGACACGTAGTGTTCGTGTTATCGACATGTATAACAATTATGCACCGGCGCATACTATTGATGACTCGTCGTTTAGCTTTTACACAGAAAAGTCACATCGTTTGCCTGTTTGGTTGGAGGACAACATGTCATCTATCTATTTTATTGATAAATTTTTCACATCTTATGGGTGTAGTTTCGCATGAGTCCTTCTTCTTCTTCTTTCCTTTTTTTTAATACAATTATCATTACAATTATAATTGTAAAAAGGTTAAAAAAAGAGAGTGAATCCACTATTTGAGTACCAATTGTTGCCTGTCACTCATTTACTAGATGATGAGTTTTATAATATGTAAAATTACTTATCTACCATTCAAAAGATATGTTACTTAATTTTAATAGTAATTGCAATAAATATTATAATTACAACAACAATTAAAATTATATTTATAATTGTAGTGACGATGACAAAATAACAAACTTCGGTGATATAAATAAACCTGGCAACTGGCATCTACTGTGATTCTGTGAAGCAAACCATTGTTGAGCCTCTAACTACTCCTTGTTTTTAAATAAAGAATATTAAATCAACTAAATCGAGAATGTATAAAAGTATTCTAAAAAACATTTTTGGGCGTTGGCCCTTGTTCAGTTAAAAGAATTCTTATTCATCTGTGATAAGAGAAATTGTCTCTTTGAAGTAAAATTTGAGTTCTTGACTGTACGAGATAAAACAAGGAAGCTTCTAAGAAAAGATAGATTTTAAAAATAAAAATGTGACGGGAGATGCAGATATGCGGCTAATCCTACATAAATGAGGATATCTAATCAAAATGTCACTACGAGAGCAAACATTATGCATCCATCATCATGACATGTTGACATAATACCTCTGTAATAAAATGAAGAGTAAGAGCAGAAGAACGTACGGGGAGTTGGCCAAAGTGATAAAACCATCGCAAAACTTGTTTAAAAATAAAAAAAGAAAAGAAGAAATAGAGAGCAAAGCTAACACAGACATGCAACTTGACTAAGTCATGTAGTATCAAAGGGGGCTGGATAAGAGAAGAAAAGGTGAGATAAAATTGAAGGGAAAAAGCTTACATTGAAACTTCATCAGCAATGCCAATTCAAGCCGGCCAATAACTCAAGCAAAGCATGAGTGCAGGGCATCTACAATGGCTCATCGTCAATTCAAATTTAAAGCAACCAGGAGCAAATACACAAAGACTCTTCATCACTAAGTACAAAAGCGTAGCAGCCATCTAAGCACTTAAAGCAATTCAAAGCTCTTGGACTAAAGCCGAAGCATCCAGCTCAATTTTAGTAACAACACTTATATATGCATATATATTACTATTTTAATTGGTAATCAAAGCTATCAAAGATAGTTTTTAGACAATGTACAAAAAAACCTTTGTATGGGGGTCACAACAAACCAACAAATCATTAGATAAATGCTATCTACAATATGTCTCAAGAAAGTTGTAAAATAATTTGAGGACAAAACACAAAATCACCATGTTTAGTCTTATTTAACTGGTCATCCGAGTTCAAATCATTAAGAGGCAGTGGTTAAATAATTCATTTGGAGTTTACCCACTCGTCTACCTTTAGGGTAAAAAAAAAAAAACACTCATGATCATAATCATTTTGTGATTGTAAGTATTAGTAAACTTGATCTATATAGTAGTCATAATAGGCTTTTGATTCATATATACATATTTGTGTTTAAAATGATTCATTGATGTGATTCTTTTTCAAAATGTGTTGATGCAATTTAATTTAATATAAGAAAAATAGATAAATTGATAAAATTAACTTCAACTCTTGAATGAGCAAATGTCAGATATAATAGATTTTTCATCGTATAAGTGAAAAATCATATTAATATAGCTTTCAAAGTATAGCAGCTAGTATTTACCAAACAGTTTAATGTTGTAGCCTTTAAATTACAATTGTCCAACCTTAGGTTCTGTTTGGTACAACTTATTAAATAGAGCTTATAACAATAAAACTTATAAGAGTAAAGCTTATACCAATAGAGCTGTTGAACAAAAAGTCATTGGGTGTTTGGCTGTCAATTAAAAAAGCTCTTTTGAATCATTAAATTGTTTGATTGTGTAAAATTAAAAGTGCTTTAATCCACCAACAAAGTGTTGGCTCTACTGGCAATAGAGTCCCCTTAAGTGGCTTGATTGGATTTACTCCCCAGTTTGAGTCGCAGGGAAGTCGCCTTTGTTGGGAGAACCTGTGCCTCCCGGTTCGAGCGGGAACTTATAGTCTGGGTTGTTGTATGAGTTTAAAGGTGCCTCCCACAATTGGGGCCCTCTCCAGGATACCTCGTGAATAAGATAAAAAAAAAAATACTTTAATCCCAAACGCATCCAAAATCTACTTACTTTATACTTTACAGATCTTTATAGTATCACGCTTTAATTAATGAGATCATGTACATACATGGAAATATACTTGGTTTTTGAATTGAACAGGCTAAATTAGGAGGGGAATAAAATCCCAACTTATGCTCGGATTCAAATTTGTGGTTTGCAGCCGTGCTACAAGCTACGTGAACTTTAAAAAAAAAAAAAGAGACAATATTTTATAAATTAAAATTATTTAAAATTTAAAATAATTGATACACGTAACATGCTACATGGCAAGAACTATATATTGATGGGATAATGAGTCGTAGAATTTGACATTTAATAGGAATCATTGTTCATTCTCATTTTCACACTTTTCAAATCAATTTACGTTGCTGGTGGTCGTGGAGAATATATTTAATAAAAAAGACTGGAACATTCAATCGCATTAGTAGTTTGACTAAGAAAAAGATTTTCAAGAAGTTCGCTTAAAATTAAAACGTTGACATAAAACCATACTTCCATTTTTGACTTGTTTGCCCGACGGGCTGTTAGCCTAAATTTTGGGCACACTCGGTGCCTTCGGGTTCGAACCCCACAGCCAGCATATGTTGCCAACTCATTTATAACACGATTACTTATTCTACTAATTACATTGTATTAATTCACAATATATTATTGGCCCATATATATAAGAGCCAACTTGTTCTACACACAGCCATCCGGTCTAATATTTCAGCCGAACGCACCCTTTTAGTTTACCTATACATTAGGGCAAAATTTGGAGTCTGATTGTCATTTTCCTCTTTCAATTATGCTTTTTTTGAAATCTAAAAAGAGGCATTAATCTTTTGCAAAGCATTTTATGATTTATTTAAATTTTGAAGCGCCAAAAAAGGAAAAATCCATCGTATTAATGTTATTTTTTAACAATTATTTTTTTTTCAAATGTAATTAATTAAACGATTCTATGAAAATAAAGAACAGCATTAAATGTTAAATTAAGCAATTTTTAGATTCCATGATCCGCAATTAGGAAAAGCATTAAATTTTTTACACCAAATCATTGATTAAGGAGTGACAGTGGGGCCCCTGATGTTTTATACTGTCTCAAATAAAGACATAACGTGTTCATTCGGCATCAAGTGTATCCACGACGGGTAACGCCTTATGAAAGAGCAGGGGATCTTGACAGAACGGGGGCCAGGGCGATCCGGTCAATCGAATGGACAAATCGTTCAACTGTTTGTAATAAAATGTAAAATAGAGGGAGCCGTTTGTTATTTACCGATTCTACGCAAAATTCCGTCATACGTAAAATGAGATTCCGAAAATGCCCCTACTCCATTTAAAAGACCGAAACTTAGATTGCAATGACCTTCCTTCCTCTCCACCCCCATCTTCTGGTGATCTCTATAGCTTCAGTGTAATCTTTATAATTCCTTCTTTTTGATTCCCCTATTCAATTCTCTTATTATTCTTCCTTTTACAACAAAACGACGCGTCGTACACTCTCCTCACACCATGACTATCATGACCCCAGCTCCAATCGATGTACGTCTCCCATTCCCTCTCGGCTAAAAGAAAATAATAATTTTTAGTGGCAATTTTTTTATTTTTTATTTTCAGTCTTGTTTTTGGTAATTATGGCTTTTGTTTTCGATGCCTAGGGTTTTTGGATTAACTTGTAAATTGGAAATGATGTGAAACGTGCATAGTGATTATTTAGGGTTTTTATTTTTTGTAGTGGATCCGACCACTTGCGTTTTTCTTTCATTTTCTAATATCTTATTTAATTTCTTTATAGCAACAAGAGGATGAGGAGATGCTCGTCCCACACTCTGATTTGGCCGACAATCACCAGCCCATGGAAGGTAGTCAGTCATTTGATCCTTTTTCTGTGAATTCTTATTATTTTTTTTTGAATTTCTTTGGTTTGCATTTTTTTAGTTGCCAATTGATTTTTAGGAAAGTTAGGAGTTGGTAATTTAACACATTGAGTGTATTTGAGCCTAGTTGGAGGGTTTAGACGACTTGCAATAAGTGTAGATTCCAGTTTTAATGCTTGTATTTATGTTGCCATATGATTAGTTGTTGCTCAACCTGAAACTGCCAATGCTGTGGAGAATAATCAGCCATTGGATGATCCTCCATCGTCAAGATTTACATGGAGGATTGAGAACTTTTCTAGGTTGAATACGAAAAAGCACTATTCTGAGATTTTCATTGTTGGTGGCTTCAAATGGTATGTTGGTCACTTTTTGTCCTTTCTATGTCTCTGTTTATTTATTTATTTATCTTTTTATTTTTACTTTCCACAGAGAAAGATTGGTGGTCATTATTGTCTTTTTCCTCTCTGCTTTTGCAGGCGTGTGCTTATTTTTCCAAAAGGAAACAATGTGGACCATCTGTCAATGTATCTAGATGTTGCTGATTCATCAAGTTTACCATATGGTTGGAGTAGATATGCACAGTTTAGCTTGGCAGTGATTAATCAAATCCATTCAAAGTACTCGGTGAGAAAAGGTACCCTTAATATGGACCATGGATCGCAAAATGCTTTTAAGAAATCTTAATATATGAGGCAGTGCATGTTTATATTGTGCCTTTATGTATTTAACTAATGCGCTGGACTCTGTGTTTCTGCCTTAGAAGTATCATAGAGAGTAAAAGAGTCACTATCAAAGAATCTGAAAGTTATAATGAGAATTGTTTAGAAACTTTAATGTGTAAACATATGTAGGTGATTGGAATTGCATTCTTAGTACGACTGTTATATGAATGTTGTAAGTGCATGGATACGGGTGTTGTCTTTCAAGCGGATATAGTGCCATAGTTTGATTGGGAAATGTGTGTCCTAAAAATCATAGATATATTTAACTTTAGTTTTTTTTTTTTAATTTCTGAATTTTTTTCCTTGTATGTTACATGTGATTCTCTTGTGGTATTATTAATTTTTAAATTTCGAGTAACATGTCAAGCATATTTAGATTATCCAAACTAATCTATGAAACTGTTATTTAATATGAAGATATTAGCAGGGAGTTTATTTGTTATTTATTAAAGATATGGAGTACCCTTCCGTCAAATGAATTTCAGGGTTAGGATACGTATGGAAATTGTTCATTATACACACTCTTCCTATCTCCCTGTCCTTTTGTGTTATGTTATTCTGTCATCACTGACTTGGTCTTGGAGGAAGACTGATGCCAAGTTATTTCTTTTAATATTACCTGCCCTGATGCAGATTTAATAATGTATTGTCATCATGGAACATGTGTTTCGGCTATCGTAAGTTGTATTGTGTCAACAAGAGTTTGTTACAGCCACATTTCCCATTAGTTTGCTTGTTTGCTTAACCATGTACCCTTAGACAATCCACTCTTTGTATAACACCATTTTAGTGGTGAACATTCTGAGAGCAATATGTTGACTTTTGTCTAGCTTTATTTACAATAAATGTATAGTTTACTCCAGGCCTTCTGGTTACCCTTTTGACAATATTTTTGTAATTTGAATTTCTCAGATACACAACACCAATTCAATGCTCGAGAAAGTGATTGGGGTTTTACATCCTTTATGCCTCTTGGTGAACTCTATGACCCTAATAGAGGGTATCTTGTGAATGATACACTTATAGTTGAAGCAGAGGTTATTGTGCGTAGGGTTGTGGATTACTGGTCATATGACTCAAAAAAAGAGACTGGTTATGTTGGACTTAAGAATCAAGGGGCCACATGTTACATGAACTCTCTTCTCCAAACTCTATTTCACATTCCTTATTTTCGGAAGGTTAGCATTCCTGCTTCACCTTATGTTCTGGCTCACCTTGAGTTGACTGATTGGAGTTCCATAGAAGAATAACCAATGTCTTTGATTACACCTTTCAGGCTGTATACCATATGCCTACAACAGAAAATGATATGCCATCTGGTAGCATCCCATTGGCTCTGCAGAGTTTGTTTTACAAGCTCCAATACAGCGACAGCAGTGTTGCAACCAAGGAGCTGACCAAATCTTTTGGATGGGACACATATGACTCCTTCATGCAACATGATGTGCAAGAGCTTAATCGAGTTCTGTCTGAAAAACTTGAAGATAAAATGAAGGTAAGGGATTTCACAGCATTTGCCATGTTGAATAGACTGCAACTTTTAAAGTAAATCTAATTGGCATTTTTTAATTTCTTAATAGGGAACTGTTGTAGAGGGCACCATACAACAGTTGTTTGAAGGGCACCACATGAACTACATTGAGTGCATCAATGTAGATTACAAGTCAACAAGAAAAGAGTCATTTTATGGTACCTTTTTGATGTTTGTTACTTAGGTCTAAATAATTCCTTTTTTATCACACAATGTTATTTATCTATATGTGTCTGCAGACCTTCAGCTTGACGTCAAAGGCTGTCGTGATGTTTATGCTTCTTTCGATAAATATGTAGAAGTTGAACGTCTTGAGGGTGATAACAAGTATCATGCCGAGCAATATGGATTGCAGGTTAGTTGCTCTACCTATTTTCTGGTCTGTGTAATTGTCTTACCTTTGTGGAGTTTCAAATGGAAAGTGGTCAATCAAAGCTAGAATGTTGTGTTTTGTGTTGCTTTGAATACGTTATGAAAGCAATTATGTCATTGTGTAATGCTTGTTACCATTTTTAGTTTATTCTTGATGCATTTTCTGTTTGTCTTCATATCCCATTTGTCAAATTATCTATTGATTGGTGTGTTTTAGGTCTGCCTTAGAATAGTTATTGCCTATGCTGAAAAATCAAGTTGTTTCCATATACTAAAAACATGGGGAGACTAGAAGCTTATTACTTCTTATGGTTACCTATTAATGTAAATAGTTATTTTCATGGCGTATACAGATCTAGTATGTATATGGCTGTATTGAGTTGAGTTTGGGGAATAAACGATCAAATCTGAAAATATATGGCAAAGCCTTTTTGCAAAACCTGCTATTTGTGTGAGAGGCGAAAATGCAAAAGCAAGCAATAATCTTAGAAACTCTCCATACCTGGTCACAAATTATCTGATCTCTGCAGAGAAATGTCAATACACAAGAATTCTTATTGGTCAAGCCTATTACTTAGTGTCAGCTTTGATATTTTTTTAATTATTATTTAGTCTAATGGCAATCCAACCCCTTGACCTCCTGTTTTTAATGTAAGAGATTTTACCATCTTAGCATTTCCAATTCCATACAGGCATTGCTCTATGCATTTTACTTTTTGTCTTTTTAAATCACTATGTGCCATATTTCTATTCGTCGTGAAAGCTTGAAAGTGTTCTATTTAGCTATTTTGAAGGATAAGAAGTTGATTCAGGAGCTCCGTTTGTTTCACTTGAGCAAAAGTGGAAAATGAAATTCTCCGAACAAAAAAGGAAGTCATTTTCTACATAATTTTTTGAGTGGATGTAAAACTTCTTACATTTCAGAGTAATTTTTATGCTGAAACAGAGACAAGGAAATATCATTTTTACCAAAAGTATTTTCTGTTCAATATTTTGCTTGGAAACAAAATTGAGCTTTGATTGGATCATCTGGTTATTTTCCCCTCCTATACCACCTGCTTTTTGCAAATTAAAATTGGCAACAAGAGTGAGATTATGATTAGAGAGACCCTACGATGGCCCAAAATACTCTTTCCATAAATATGCAACATGACTGTCTGTTTTGTGCTGGAATAAGGCTTTTCTGAAGCAGGTTATAATTGAATAGGTTAGGTAGTTTTATTATGGAATATTTCATATGTTGCTTGGTTTTTGAACACGGACTTTACAACAATCATATGAAAAGCTTTCTTATTTCTCATGTTGGTCGACTGACTATATCTTGAAACTTGACATGGCTATTCAGGATGCTAAGAAAGGTGTGTTGTTCATTGACTTTCCCCCTGTCCTTCAACTTCAGCTAAAGCGATTTGAATATGATTTTATGCGGGATACCATGGTGAAGGTCAGTGCTTGATATCATTTTATAATCTGTGGAGCTTTTTTTGATATTTCCAGTCCATGTTAGCAAAATGGCTTCATAGAATCATGCACATGTGTAATCTTATAATTATTGGTTCAAATGTTTGTGATACATATCTTCTTGTTGTTTGTTTATTTTATTTTTTGTTGTCAATTGTTGCCTGAATTTAAATAATTACTTTTTGGTTTCATATAATCTGTTGTTGCTTCTTTATCTCTAGAAATTCTCATCAGTTATGATAATGATCCAGCTGCTTGGGTCATATCTAGATTTTTCCCTTCGATTGCATCATCTATAAAATGCATTATCTGCCTTTTAACTATGTTCTCTTGGAAACATAATGTTTTAAGTTTTGATAGAGAAGTGGATTCTCTATCTTGGACGTATAAATTTATTCCATAGTTATCTTTCTTCCTTGTAGCTGATAACTTGTTGCACTCTGATTCTATAGATTAATGACCGTTATGAGTTCCCTCTGCAACTTGACCTTGATCGAGAGAATGGCAAGTATTTGTCACCTGATGCTGACAGGAGTGTTCGCAACCTTTACACACTTCACAGGTACAAATGATAATATGCAATGGTAGAAGAATATTGAAGCACACCAATGAATTTTCTATTTTTTTGGGGTAATTACCTGGTTGAGTTGCGGGGTAATTTCATCAATATTTGAGTGTGTGATTTGTTGCTTTGTGGGTAGTCAAAAGATATGCAACTCTGTGGTTATCAAACCAATAATTAGTTCACCTGCTTTATTTTCCTTTGGTATTTCTTCTTGTTGGTGGAAATATATTGATGCCTCTTACCTTTGGCGAGGACCAATCTTTAATACCTGGCATTTTAGAATTTGACATTATTTATCTCTGTTGTTAATGTCTTTTTGTAGTCTACTTATGCATTCGAATTTGTATACAGTGTTTTGGTTCACAGTGGCGGGGTGCATGGTGGTCATTATTATGCCTTTATCAGACCGACTCTTTCTGATCAGTGGTATGCATCATCTTTCAAGATGTCTTGTTCACATGCTTTGCTTTTGAATCTGTGCGTGCACCTTCTTTCTGCATTGAATTACAAAGCAAGGTCAGGATTTGAGCACCAGGCATACTAGCATGCTCACTGATGTAGGTCTGGTTTGAAAATGTGTGATTTTAGAAAGTAGTCACGTAGAAATAGGATTTAAGGATTTAAGATTTGATTATGGCTTCAAACTACTTTCGTTAGATGTTGAAAAAAAGAACTGTGGCATAATTAAGTGGATATGAACTGAAATGTTCGAGGTAATCAGGAGTACTGCTAACTGTGTATGAGTTTGAGTTATCATAAGGAGAGAGCAAAGATTAAGAACTGGAGGAATATAACAGTAATTGGAGGGATTGAAAGAAAATGCTGGGAACCATTAAGAGATTCAGCTTAATTCTCCATTAGGCAACTCTGATGAATGATGATTATAGAAAACAAAGCATATCTATTTTTTATTCTTATCCTTGATATAACCAGCATTTCAATATTAGAGTTAAGATCTTAATTTGAAACCTAATCAACTAAAAAGACATGAGAAAGCAGGTCATCTTATACTTTATTAAATTACCAAAGTTCCCTAACATGAAGGAATTGCAGTTGGGCCCTTACATATTGGAGTACTCGTTACTCCTGAGCTAACTCTAAGAATGAAAAACTAATTTATTTTAAACTTATAATAATTCAATCTTTTTAATCATGAAATCTTGCAAATATTGATTGCCATCTGTATTTTGGCTGGGTAAACACAAGTTGCTTACAGTTACCTAGAATTTGTGTTCTAGGGCTGTGTCTGTCAAAAGATATATTTGATTCTTTGTATTCATCTTGTGGGTACGAGTGTATTATTTTGTATTTTGAACAGCAGCATGTTGTGTCATCCATATTCTGAGCATGTTGTGTCATCCATATTCTGAGCATGTTGTTTCATCCATATTCTGTCTTGCTGCTTAACTGGGGTTGCTAAGTTTACCTTTTATGGTACAGTAGTTGCTTTTCTTGGGCAAGATTTTACTTCTGACAGTTGCCAAAATAACTAGAGGAAGGCTGTTCCTCATGGCTTTTGCATGAGTTTAAGTTCTTAGTTCTTAGTTCTTAGAATATAGAGTTTTGAGTTCTAAGTTCTTAGAAACTACTGAAAAAATGTTCAACCCTTTGCTTTGAGTTCTATTGTTTAATTACCTGATGATTTGTCCATTATTTAGCAAAACAAATACTCAGTTTTGTATGTGTGTGTGTGTGTGTGTGTGTGTGTGTGCGCTCGCTTGATTCATATGTCATTTATTGGATTATCATACTTGAGTGCCGTGTGTGAATTGAAGGATTGGGTTTTAAGGAGGTTCATTGCCTGAGACAATTTTGTGACTAAAAGGGGTTCAACTATCAGTTTTGTTATATAGTTCACTGTGTGATGCCAATTACAAGGATGCTAATAGATTTTTGTTGTCCACTGATAAATTTAGATCTCTTTATGGCAATTTAACATCAAACGACTGGGTATTTAAATTTTCCTATATGATTAATTAACTTACCGTTAACGTGGCGTGCTTTTGTGTAAAATACTGGATTGGTGATAGCCTGATATTAATACTATACATGACCAAGTATTGATTAAATTATACCATTGCTTTATTTTGCTTAAAATGTTTAGTGGATTTCAGGTATAAATTTGATGATGAAAGGGTAACAAAAGAAGATCTGAAAAGGGCACTAGAAGAGCAGTATGGTGGTGAAGAGGAGGTGACATTTCACATGAATTGTTTTAATAATTCTCTTCTTTTTTTAAATGCCATATACTAGTCTTGGTATATGATTTTACTTACTTTTCCTGCTTTTAATTTGACAGTTACCACAGACAAATCCGGGATTTAACAACACTCCTTTTAAATTTACCAAATATTCGAATGCATATATGCTGGTGTATATACGTGAAAGTGACAAGGACAAGATAATTTGTAATGTGGATGAGCAGGATATTGCAGAACACCTTCGTGTAAGATGTTACTCTTAAATCTATGTGGAGCTTGCATCCATCTGATTCAATATAACAAACTCTTAACTCGTTTTATATTGGTCACCTTTATGACATGAATAACAAGAAAAGTTAACATGGTGCTTCTGTACTTATTTAATGTAACTAACTGTACTGAATCAGAGTAGGTTGGCAACCTGAATAAACAAGCCTATTAATCAAGTTGTATATTGCTCTAGGTTAATTGAAAAACTAATTAGTTCTTAAAATAAGAGTGTACTTCTGGATGGTCCATATTAAAAACAATTTCAAACAGCCATCTCAGCTAGCTTGACTAACTAGTTTCGCTTTGTAGATTTTTGTATATAACCAAATTTTGAAATTTATGTCAGAAAAAGGAAAAACTTGAAATTGCGTTATTCTGGAAAATCGAGCCTAGGAATTAATAATTTATTACAGGAAAGGTTGAAAAAAGAGCAAGAAGAAAAAGAACACAAGAAGAAAGAGAAGGCAGAAGCACACCTTTATACCGTTATCAAGGTTGCCCTTTCAACCTCCGCTTATTGTTAGTCAACTCGTAGTTGACATTTACTACCTGGTTTATCGTATTTTTTATTAACTATATGACATTTCTAGGTTGCAAGGGATGATGACCTTTTGGAACAGATTGGAAAGGATATCTATTTTGATCTTGTGGATCATGACAAAGTTAGGAGTTTTCGTATTCAGAAGCAGATACCTTTCAACCTTTTCAAGGTACAATCACTGGGTTTTTCCTGTTTCCGAACGAATCTTGTCTGTCTATGAGCATTTGATGATGTTTTCATATCTGAGTATGCATTCTCTCTCTCTCTATATGTATGTCTTTTTGAAGATACTTGTATATTTGTTTGTTCTTTAGAGAGGAAAGGTCTTTCCTTGTTTAATTTTCCCATTCTTGGGACGGGATTGGTTGGATGGCGACTGATTATTAGTGCAAGTTATAGTGTACCCACTCCTGCACTGGTATTGCTTCTCAGTTGAAGAAGCTGACGTTTGATTTTGATTTCATTTCATAAGTTTTCGGGTCTGCTGTTGTTTAAATAGAACATTAGAACTGGAATTGTTGAAATTTGCATCATTATCTTGTTTTATATAAATTAATGAATCTGGCTACAGCAATTGGTACTGTTGCATTCAGATTTTTTAATTACTGTGCTTGGTTCCTGTTTCTCACATGAACTATACAGCAAACATGTTTTGTGGGAATTTGCGATATCTATATTCAATATTATGTTCTCTTGAGATTATATGATATTATATTGGTTCATTTGCTGTGAAATTTTTTTGAGAAAAGCCTTTTGCCATACATTTTTTTTGTTGTTTGGGGGGGGGGGGGGGGAATTTGTACATGTTTCGTAGGCTTTAATGACATTCTCTTTGAGCAACTCAATTTTTAATCATGCTCATGGCGTTGTTTTTGTTATATTTGAATCATGTTGTACTGATTCATTTGCAGTCAAATCTCAGTGTACAATTTGCCTTGATCTTGTGAAAGTCCTCTTCTGGTAAATTTTAGAGAAATTACCTGAACAATCTGGACTATTTGGATAAGTATTTGGTTTGAAGACTAATAATAATTTTCCCATGCTTTTGACTCCAAAAAATTAATCGATTTGACTGAAATGGAGCTGAAATACTTAATGGTCCTCCTTTGGAACTTCCAAATAATCCTTAGAACTGCTAAGATGTTCGAAACAGTGTTTGAAGCTTTGCCATGTGTATATCGAAGTCGTTACTATCCTTTTCTATTTCGATCTTTCTGTGCTGTACTGTTCAAGGATATTTGAGATTTTTTGCTTATATGAGTTTTTTCAATGCTTCAATGTTAAGATTAGTTACAAGTTCGAATTTCATACAAATTTATATTTTTTGGGAATTGGTTGGAATGTGCTCTTATCTATTAATCGGGTTTTGGTTCACACGACCTATTGCGGCAGGTGCTGTCTGCAGATTTACTCGTGTAAATTTGATTTTTTTCTCATCTAATGATTTCCTATGTTCTGAAGCATCAGCCCAACGTTTGGTGGAATCAAGTTTCATTTTGCAATGCCTTCGTGAATTAGTGATTTTGCATTATGGTGTGTGCAGGAAGAGGTTGCCAAAGAGTTTGGTGTTCCGGTGCAACTTCAGCGCTTTTGGCTGTGGGCAAAGCGTCAAAACCATACATACCGTCCTAATAGGCCATTGACACATCTAGAAGAAACACAAACTGTTAGTAAATTCTGCTCGCTTTTCTCTGGTGCTATGGTTTCAAGGGCATTGTTGTACCCTATTGTATTCCATGTCTTCTATTTAAACTTTCCCCATTTAGTCTTGCATGCATTTTTAATCTTCCTCATAATTGTTAGATAAACAAGCTAGTAGTTATTGTGAATCTGATCAATGAGATTTGAGTTGTCCTTTTCTATTTTGTTAACTTTTTGGTGGTTGGGGATGTGAGGTATTTGCAAGAAATGGGGAATATTCTGGTTATGATAAGTATCATATTTTGTTGTGATTGTTTACGTTGTGTTTGTTATCCATTTGTATTTGTGTTTAACTTCACTTTGCCGTTTCACTTCATTTTCCCTCAAGAATATTTTGGGTCTTGTGGTGACATATTAGCAACAGTGAGCATCTTTCTGCTGTTACATTGCTAAATACATTTTTTTTATAGCTCTACTTTATTTCAGCCTCATTTGTATTACTGTCTGGTATGCGATCCTACTCTATGGCTCTTGCATATTAATACCCATATGTGTCATCATGTGTTTTTGTTGGAAGACTCGTTGAATCAGTCAGTTATATTCAGGTTCTGCAATGTCCATTGCGTTTTCTTTTTGCTCCTGCTTAGTATAAAGTGTGCGGTGTCCACTGCTTATGTATTATCCAGAAGTCTCATTTTTGCAGCATTGTAACTAACCATTGTGCACTCAGCGATGCCTCTTTCAGGAGTTACTGAATTTTGGAATTTTAAAAGTGTACAATGCCCGATCTTAAGTTCTTTTGTTTGTCTGTATTTTAGGTTGGACAGTTGAGGGAGGTGTCAAATAAGGTCCATAATGCAGAACTGAAGTTATTCTTAGAAGTAGAACGTGGACCGGTAATCTTATTTTTCAAACTTAGCCATCCAAATTCTTCCTTGAAGTACCTCTCCTTCCAGCATTTCTCATTTCTAGCTCTTCTTATTCAGGATTTACGCCCTATTGCTCCACCTGAGAAGACAAAGGAAGATATTTTGCTCTTCTTCAAGCTTTATGACCCTGAGAAAGAAGAGCTGCGGTACTTATTCTTCTTTTGTATATTCACTCAAATCTATGTGTGTATTTCTTTTCCATTTTTCTTCAATGGACAATCTGAAGAAGTTAATGTGAGAATTATTTTTCTATCAACAGTTATGTTGGAAGGCTTTTTGTGAAAAGTACTGGTAAGCCGATGGAATATTTGCCAAAACTAAATGAAATGGCTGGTTATGCTCCTGATGAAGAAATCGATCTATATGAGGTTTGTTCCTGTTGCTAAAATTTCTTTTCTAGTATCATTTCATGGTGAAGTATTGGTTGGATGGTGGTCTTGGATGGTGGTCAAGACTCAAGTCAAGATCAATTATTCCCATATTACCAGAGTCGCAAAAATGTTGGTTAGATGTAGGTGGTTGACACTCCAAAAAGGTTGATCTAGACATAATAATTTGAATTAGTGGTCCATTTATTTGAATTCAAAGTTGGAGCATGTGTACAATTGGTGGATCTAATGAGAATCTTTAGCTTTTTGTGATTTTGCTACTGTAGTTATGCTGAGACTTGAAGCAATGTATAACCCTGTGTTTAATCCTTTTTTTCTGGGCTCACTAGAAACACATTACCATCTGACCCTAAAGTAATAGATTTATATACTTGCTTATTTTCAATTTGAGAGTGGACATAAATTAGACATACAGTTGCTCACCCCCCTGGGGTATGTCTGGTACTGCTGATTCTCTGCTCTTCTTAGAATCTACTGGTTTGACTATCTATCCTTTGATTAGTTGGAGTTTGATTGGTATTTTGTTTTGATATTTTATGATATTCTTACAAATGTGGACTTTGAGGATTTGAGCCATGCAAGGGTTAAAATATCTGAGGAATGGTTTTCTTTGGTCCTTAAGTCCATTCTAGAGGTTTGATTGGACACTTAATGTGTTTAATAGAGTCACCATGTCATATTTACAATTTATGTTTCTATATGTTATTTGGAGGATGCTATCTCACCTTTTGTTATTGATGTTCAGGAAATTAAGTTTGAGCCCAGTGTAATGTGTGAGCCCATAGAAAAGAGATGCACGTTTCGAGCTAGCCAGGTACATGTTATGCATAAAATTCATAGTGATTTACATGGCTTTTGATAGAGTTTTAAAACATTTGCCGTCTCTGCTGCAGCTTGAAGATGGAGACATTATTTGCTTTCAAAAATCTACTCCAATTGAAGGTGTTGGTAAATTTCGCTATCCGGAAGTGCCTTCATTCTTGGACTATGTGCACAATCGCCAAGTATGCATCCTTGTTTCTTTTTATATCTGCTAACGCATCACTGTTGTATTGTTTTTGTCTTTTCCCTTCTGCTCTATACATACACTGTACTTTGTTTGAAAATTTTCTTGTCTCTGTACGGATTTCCCTGCTTGTGAAGCTTGATAGTAAATGCCATATGAGCCCTCTAAAATGCATTCTTAGCAGATGATACTTGCTGCTTGGAGGAAAGATTGGGTTCATGAGATTGGCTATGTATTGTTCTTGCTGGATTGTATTTTGGTGATTCTATGCACTAGTAGTATTTTTAAAGAGAGAACTGATCAGGATATAAAATGAAAGGTGTTCTTAAAGATAAATATGGTGTAGAGGTGCTGGTGTTCATGCTTTTTGATGACCATTTGAATACAATTTGTCAGAAGAGGGAGCACCATTAGAAATCAAAATAATACAACGTGGTTCTTGTTAGTTCAATTGGTAAGACCTCTTGGGGTGCTAGAAGAGGTTTGGGATTCGAATATGCTTACTCCATGGTTGTGGAGGGTTCTTATTTCATTTATGTGTATTGAAAAAGGATTAGGATTATTGTTATTGTTATTTTAAGGAAGAATAATTAATGAATGTAAACGTTATGAAAATGTGTTTATTTTTTACAGTGGTTACTGCATATAACAAAATAATATAACATGAGTGATGTTAGTTCAATTGGTAGGACCTCCTGGGGTGGGGTGCCAGAAGAGTTCTGGGATTCAAATATGCTTACACCAAGGATGTGGAGGGGTTTCTTATTTCATTTATGTATATTGAAAAAGGATTAGGATTATTGCTATTGTTATTTTAAGAAAGAATAATTAATGAATGTAAATGTTATGAAAATCTGTTTATTTTTAACAATGGTTACTGCATATAACAAAATTAACCATCTCTAGGAATGTCTTTTGTTAAGGCACACTGACCTTCCTGCAGTGTGCAAAACTAGAAGCAAGTGATTTCTACCACATATTCGAAGAACTCTAAACTTCACAGATTGGAACTTTAAAGTTCTGAAGCTGAGAGAGCCTTGTTTGTTCTTTGTCACATTACATTATTGTAAAAAGTAGCGTAGGGTTAAAAAGATACTATGATTTTTTTTTAAAAGCATAAATATTGATTCCTTTGGATTTCTGGGTCATTGAGATTGGTTTCAAATTAGATGAATTCTGTGCTTTTGTTTTTTCCTTTTAAATAATAGCTCGCCTTTCTTGCCTGAAGCTGTGCCATTTAGGTCATGCAGCCTGTTAGAATCTTGTCTTTGAATATTGATTGTAAGAGCTCAGTAATGTTTTGTGTGAAATTTCATATAATTTGCGTGGTTTTCATATTGATATTCTTGCTAATGGTACACTGATCATCAATACGCACCTGTTTGAATTAGCTCATAATTGAAATCGGTAAATGTTTGTGCAATTTCTCTGCCATAGGTGGTTCATTTTCGGTCTCTTGAAAAACCCAAGGAAGATGATTTCTGTCTAGAGATGTAAGTGCATAATTTTGGTTGACTTCGATCTATGTTGATTCTTATTATTGGTGTCTTTATAGGTTGTGCATGGACCTAGCAAAGGACATGGTTAATTACATTGTATCTGATACTGTTATGTCTATTTTAAGGTCAAAGCTTTATACTTATGATGACGTTGTAGAAAGAGTAGCTCAGCAACTGGGTTTGGATGATCCATCTAAGATCAGGCTTACATCACACAACTGTTACTCTCAGCAACCTAAACCCCAACCCATTAAGTACCGTGGGGTTGATCATTTATCTGACATGCTGATCCACTACAACCAGGTAATTTCATGTTGTCTAATTTATTATGTAATTTGGGGGGTGGGGGAAGCATAATTAATCTAATTCTCTTTCTCACCATGTTTTCGGACAGACTTCTGATGTATTATATTATGAAGTATTGGACATTCCACTTCCAGAATTACAATGTCTGAAAACACTCAAAGTCGCATTTCATCATGCTACCAAGGATGAAGTGAGTATGCTGATCTTATTTTTCCAAATAATCTTAATGGTGGTGATATTGTGTATAGTAAACTAAAAACTTGGGCTAATTTGGTATCAGGTGAGCGTTCATACTATTAGACTACCAAAGCAGAGTACTGTAGGGGATGTGATTAATGATCTTAAAACAAAGGTACTTTATGGCTATATTCATGCTAAAGGCATGCAAATTTTTATGAATGGATGTGATTTGAGCACTCATTTCTTATTCACATTCCACTCATTTCTGATTCACATTAGTAATTAGTCAATCTGCTGCGTTCTGGAACAGGTGGAATTGTCACATCCTGATGCAGAACTTCGATTGCTGGAAGTTTTCTATCATAAGATCTATAAGGTCTGAAATTCTTTTGTTAGCTATCTGTATACTGATTAATATTCATCCTGATTGAAAAGTTATGTTGAACTGGAATCATTAACTTGGTTTATTTATGCAGATTTTTCCACTTAATGAAAAGATTGAGAATATAAATGATCAATACTGGACATTAAGGGCAGAAGAGGTCAGTGCCTTTTTTTCTTTCTTTCATGATGGCTAAGAAATACAAGGAAACCAATTACTTCTGTTATGAATGAGACATAGAATAAATGTTTCTTTTCTTCTTCCAGTTTTTTTATGAGCTCCCGTTTACCTGTAATTTCTATGATTTTAACGTCACAGATTCCAGAAGAAGAAAAAAATCTCGGTCCACATGATCGTCTAATTCATGTTTATCACTTTACAAAAGAGACAGCTCAGAACCAGATGGTAAATACGTCTCTAAGCTATGTAAATAGTGAATCTCAAATATTTCATTTATATCTCACCATCTTAACACTATCTCTATTCGGCAGCAAATTCAGAACTTCGGTGAACCGTTTTTCTTAGTTATACATGAAGGTGAGACTCTGCAAGAAATAAAAGTGCGAATACAGAGGAAACTGCAAGTTCCAGATGAAGAGTTTGCTAAGGTATATATCCCTTGGGTTTGTGTATCATGTTCTACCTAAATAAAGTTTATTTCCCTTGGTTCAATTGGAAGTGGAAATGTTTTATTAATAAAGAGCGAGGACTGGATGAATGGTTACTTGTTTTACTAGAACTAGTTTTCTTGCATTTGTCCCATGTGCACTATTAGAACCCACCTTTCCGGCTTGTGAATGATCTGTGGTGTTCAATAAATTATATTCTTTACCACATTATTCAGTAAAGAAAGTTCCTATGCATTGCTGATTTTTCTTTCCATAAAATAATATTATTCGTAGCTTATAGTTTTTCTTATTGGTGAATATCATCTGAGAAGACCCAATTTTGTTATTATATTTTCCATTTGCAGTGGAAGTTTGCATTCCTTTCTCTTGGTCGCCCAGAATACCTTCAGGACACGGACATTGTTTCCAGTCGTTTTCAGGTGCTGTATAGTGATTTTGATTTATCACTGTTTGAATCTTTGTTAAAGCATACGTTGAGAAGTCACTGATTTTCTGTCATTAATCCACAGAGAAGAGATGTTTATGGTGCTTGGGAGCAATATCTTGGATTGGAACACTCAGACAGTGCTCCTAAAAGGGCATATGCTGCTAACCAGGTATGGCTAATATGTCAATGTTGATTCTTGAAACTCTATATATTTTTGGGTGATTATCAAGATGTTCAGGCTTTATTAGATTGGCGACCAAAGTGTCTCATTCTTGCTTATTAAGTTCTGCAGAGCTTATTATTGAACTTCTTTTGGTTGACTGTTTGCTACTGCCAAAGTGTGTGGTGTTCTTTGACCGATCCCCCATTCCGCAAGAGTGCAAAATGAATGAAAAAATCGACTAGATATGTATTGACTGTCTATTGATACGTAATTGTAATGGTTGTTTTTCAGAATCGGCATACGTATGAGAAGCCAGTTAAAATCTACAATTAGGAAACATTTGAAGATGCATGAATTTCATTCATGGCGGTGGATTCAGTTGGTAAGCCTCAACACCAATTGATCTGTAAAAATGGGCAAAATGAAAAGGGATCGAGGCTATAAAGGTGAAAAGGGAAAGCATATGGTTGTTGACTTTATTGGGGTATTGTAATTCTTCTTCAGCTAGCATGGATTGGGAGGACATTTCCCCTTTAGCAAATGTGTATCTATCTGCAAGTGTTGTCACAGATATATTTATAGGGTATAGTGGGTGATCCTTGTTTTCTTTTTTTTCCCCTTTTTAATTAATCCTTGTTTCTTTATTTTCCTTTTTCATCATGTTTGCTTTCCTGATTTTTGTTTTCATGTAGATGGCTGATCAGCCACTGTTGTGAGCCTGTTTCCACACAGAGAGATATATATACATATTTTTTTGTATACGGAAGTTTACAGGCCCTGCATTTTCAATTGTCATTAGATAATATTAGTTGCCTTCTATTATTTTCTTTCTTTTTTTTTTTTTTTTTTTTTTGGCGTTTTGATTACGTCCGCATTCTAAGATCATGCCAACAGGGTTAAAAGGACGAAAAGAGCATAAACTCCAATTCATCCTTTTTTTGTTAATTTCCCTTTTAATGTTTTTCTCTTTTAACTGTCTCTGTGATTTTGAAATGCAGACATCTGCAGCTAAGCATAATTTTATCTATATAAGATAAAAAGAGTTACATCATTTGATGAAGCAAGGTATTGTGATTATAATAAGTAGAGAACGTGATCTCTTAATTTATTAAACTACAGCTCGAACTTGAGTTTTGCAATATTTGCGACATTTTGACATTGAAACAAAGGGAGTTTCCATTGAGCTATAAAATGAGAGGGGTAAACCGGTCAATGCCCGTAATTGTATTAAAGTGAAATTGAAAACACAGGAACGAAAATGAAAAAAATAAAATAAAATTGAAGGACGCCTGAGATCCACATATTATATTATTATTGATTTCTTCTTCTTCTTCTTCCTCTTCTTCTTCATTTGTTTGTAGCAAAGTATCCATCCATGGCTGCACTGTGTTTCTGCTCCCTGCAATTCCACCCTCTACTTTCAAAATCAAACACTTTGGTCCCTCAAATATTCGCTGCAAAATCAGAAACCGCAACTCTCTCCCGCTGCAGCATTTCAAAGCACAAAGAAAGAGTCATTAAACCACCACCCACCAAAATTAAAAAGCTGTTTCTGCATCCACTTCCAATTCCAATGTTGCTGCTCAGTAGGTTTGAATTTGATAGGCCTTTTGTTTTGGATACTCAAACTGTTCTTGCTACTATCAGCGTTTTTGTCGCCATAGCTCTCTCCCTTTTCCTCGGCTTCAAGGTTGTTCTCGTAGTATTAATAAATATTTTCATTTTCATTTTATTTTAAATACCTATTTTCTCTATCATTTCAAGCATCTTACCCTTTGTTTCTTTTTCTTTGCAGGGAGACCCTGTTCCCTGTGACCGTTGTGCGGGAAATGGTAACTTCTATCACCCCATTATATTTTTATGGTTTTTGTGATTCATTCAATAGGAAAAGTGCAATATCTCTTTTTTATTTTGGGGATAATTTGGATTCTCTGTGTTGAACATAGGTGGTACAAAATGTGTATTCTGTAATGATGGTAAGATGAAGATAGAATCCGGATTGGTTGATTGTCGCGTCTGCAAGGGAGCAGGTTTTATTTCTGAAACAACAAAACTCGAGAGATTTCACATGAGTGTTGTGGATATGTGAAAATAAAAAGGAAATAAAATTAGTTAAATGAGATTATGTGGAGTGATATAGTGATGATACAGCAGTTTGTATGAAAATGTGTGCTTGTAGGAGTTTGTATGCACACTATTGTTCTTTTTAATAACGCTCTGCTTTCTTGGTGGTGCTACCCTATATCACTGAGATTGAATTAATTCATTTTGTTTTGGGTAACATAGCATTTGCAATTAGAGAATTGTGCAATTTTATTTTTTTTCCTCTCCCTCTTTTTAGCACTTGAAAATATTTTTTTTTTTGGTGGCTTGCTCGGAGTACTTTCACTTAAGCATTTTGGTATTTATATTTGTTAATATCATTCTGGTTACTGCTAGTATGAGCTCTATTAGATATTCTTTATGTGTGGGCATACAATTTGAATGGAACGTAGCTGTTTGATTTGAGTTCAAAGATTTATATATTTTATCAGGCTAATATCAATTTCACCCAAACACTGATTTAAAGTGATGCTCAATTTAGTCATTTTAAAATCAACATCCCTGATGATATATCAGATTACTTAGTTCTCTTGAATTTAAATACTTGTATATTAATTCCATCTACATTTATCTTTTTAGTGTTAAAAGAATTTCCTCTCTCTGTAGGATTGATACTCTGCAAGAAATGTGGAGGTTCTGGATATTCTAGACGTCTATGAGCTGTTGTTATCTACAGCCAGATATATTTTTGATCTGTAAGAAAAAAAATTACTGAAGCTTTAAATTCTTTTGTTCATATCATTGCTTTTCAACCCTTTCCACCTCCCGCTCTCAATTTTTCGCTTCTCTCACATCCAACTTATTATGTAATTGTGGTGCAGTGGAAATAACAAGAGTTGTAAATGCTGATGTAAAATTCTATTTGTTTAGATAATTGTATTACTCTTACAGCCGTCTCGTGCTGACCAAATATAATCCTCGAAGAAAAGAAAGTACTGAGTTTTCGTTGCTTCTTTTCTTTTCACTGAGATAGTAGTATATTATTGGTTACTTTTGCTGTGCCATCAAGAAACAGAAATCAGTATAATTGTAAATCACTGCAAAGATGGACTTACCTTTGAACAAGAATAATGGAAGCAAATTCTGGCAAAATTTTATCCTCAAAAGGATGCCCTGATCATGTGGAGCATCAGTAAGGATAAAAGAACATTTACTCAGTACCTTTATTAAGAAATGTTGGAGCTTACAGTCTACGATATTCAAATGCCAAAATAACTTGTTCCATCTTTTCAACATTTACTCGGTACCTTTTAGTAAGAAATATTGGAGCTTACAGTTTGTGATATTCAAATACCAAAAATAGCTTGTTCCATCGTTCCTTTATTGTGCTATAGACAAATTAAGAACTTCAAAACAATTACTGGGTGCGAAACAGGAATTGTTATCCAAATCACCCTTTGTTTATTTGTTCCATCACAACATGTTTTTCTTGGGTGACAAAAATAGTTGATTCATGAATCATTGCATTGCTTCTGCTATATATGCAGTGGGGGTTGTGAGTTGAGAACTTTATAGCTCCTGCCTTTGCCCACTGCATAATCCAAATTTATGACTAGTGTTTGTTTTGACCCTTTGGAAACTAGTGCTGCATCATCTTCCTTAATAATTGTTGGTTTTTCTTTTTGGAATATGTATATGAAGACAAGTATCATCATGTCATTACCAATAGCATAATGAGAACAAAATAAATCTGCACTTACTGTTCCAGAAATGTGCATGGAACGACACTTTGAAGGCTATATAGGCCTTTCCGAAAGCTAGATCAAGGATGTGTGAACAATTCACTGGTTAGCTTAATTTTTATATGTAGAGAGAGAATTGCTAACAAAAAGAAATTGCTGGTATTCACTTGATCACTTCTGAGCTGCAGTATTAGAAATATTACACTATACTCAATAGTCTTATATTCCAACAGTTATCATGCAATTGCAATGTTTTATTGGCCGTTGCTGCTAATCTGATATGCAAATACTAGCTATTACCTACTCTTGGACTCTTAAAGGTTCAGAGTTCAGAGTAGGCTGTTCAGGAATTGTTTCTTAATGCAATATTTTTTTTTTTTTGTTTTGTTGAGTGATGTAATTATTAGTTTGCCTGCAATGTGTTTATTCATGTGCTATCTGGAGAGAGAGGTAAAACTTTTTAATCCTACAAAAATGTTGGTACAGCAATCTGTTGGCTTGCAATGGATGGATTGATGCTCTTTGTAGCAGTATCTGACAAAATTGATGAGCTTTATAGAGCGTCATCTTCATACTTTGTGTTTTTGTCATCATATTGACAAACCCACAAGAATACAGAAGCAACTTGCCATTAGGCCACCACCCTTTTTAACTCTTTCTCTGTTGTTTGTTCTCTCTTTCTCCTTATTCTCCCTTCTTTTTATCTGCGTTTTTCTCATCTTCCTTTCTTGTAAGAAAGAAATGTCAAACACTGGTACAGCTGCCACTGCTTCTTTAGTTGATGAATGCCGTGGAGTCCTTTTCGTGTACAGCGATGGGTCCATTGTTCGCTTGCCTAAACCAAGCTTCAGTGTCCCTGTACACGATGATGGTTCCGTTGTATGGAAAGACGTGGTGTTCGACCCTGTTCATGATCTTTCTCTCAGGCTGTACAAGCCGGCTTTACCTGTTTCCACCAAGCTACCAATCTTTTACTACATTCATGGGGGAGGTTTTTGCATTGGGTCACGCGCTTGGCCAAACTGTCAAAACTATTGCTTCAATCTGGCCTCAGAACTCCAAGCTGTGATCATCTCCCCGGACTACCGGTTGGCCCCAGAGAACAGGCTCCCGGCTGCAATTGAAGATGGTTACATGGCTGTGAAATGGCTCCAGGCTCAAGCAGTGGCAAATGAGCCCGACACTTGGTTGACTGAAGTCGCTGATTTTGGAAAAGTGTTCATATCTGGTGATTCTGCAGGTGGCAACATTGCTCATAACCTGGCGGTCCGTCTCAAGGCTGGCTCGCTGGAATTAGCTCCTGTTCGGGTGAAGGGTTATATTCTTCTTGCTCCCTTTTTAGGTGGAACAGTGAGGACCAAATCAGAAGCTGAGGGTCCTAGAGAAGCTTTCCTCAATTTGGAACTCATTGATAGGTTTGTGCAAACTTTACATGGGCTTCTCTTTTATTTATTCTTTTATTGAGGAAAAGAAAAGCATACTGAGATTCCTCCGCGATCAAGCTCAATTTACGTGAGTAATTGATAGTTAATTTAATAAAAGAGTTATTAAATCACATACACTACAATTAACCAATAGACACTATTTTTAAAGGCATATGAAAGTTCAAATCACGAGATGACCCTAATTCGCGTGTTAGTTCTTGATAAAGAAGCTTATTGTTTTTGTATATAATGGTTTTAGGTTTTGGAGACTCTCCATACCAATTGGAGAGACAACAGATCATCCACTAATAAACCCATTTGGGCCAGTCAGCCCTAGTCTTGAGGCAGTGGATCTTGATCCAATTCTAGTTGTTGTTGGGGGAAGCGATTTGCTCAAAGACAGAGCTGAGGATTATGCAAAGACACTTAAAAATTTTGGAAAGAAGGTTGAATATGTTGAATTTGAAGGAAAGCAGCATGGATTTTTCACCATTGATCCCAACTCTGAAGATGCCAACCGCTTGATGCAAATCATCAAACACTTTATTGCTGAAAATTCCTCCTAAGCTATAAGGCTTTATGATCCTGTTATGCAATGCGGGTCTTTCTGTATTTTCAAAATAAAAATGTAATCTTGTATCTAAATTGTCGTTTTATGATTTTGCAAAAGTAAAGTCTAAAATTTAAATTAGTAATTCCCCATGGTTAAATCTAATCGAGGAGGGTTGATTTTTTTTTTTTTTTTTGAGGTAAGGAGGACTGGTATTAAATGAAACGACAATTTTTTAATCAGCATTGAATAATTATTAATTTAAAATTATAAACTTATGTAAAATCAGCATTTAACTGAATACTCTCTCGTAGTTGATGTATACATACAATAAAATAGCTCCAAATAATATATACACTCACATCATATATTTGTTATGGATTACTTCATTCTTTTATTAAAGCATAGTTTCAATTTCTCTATCATCAATGGTTATTACAAAAGTGCTCCTGCAACATAAGAGAAACAATAAATTAAGAAGATCAATAAATATGGGTCGGAAGGCTTCCTTCGGGAGGTATTTTGTATCATCACTCTTGTATATAAGAATAATGATAGAGTTATAAACTCTCATATAAATTTATTTCCTACAAACTGATACGATATAATTAAATTAGTTGTATTAAATATCCTAAATAATTTTTTATTATTTTATTTTTTCATACAACCAAGAACTTATGCTATATTAGTTCGTACAAAATATATCTCTATTTGATATAATAATTAACAAATTGTAACTTAAAAATTACACTATTAAAATATTTAGTAAATAACTACTGTTGTGGTTTGAATTTTGAAAGTTAAGTTGATTTTAATGTACACTTAGCGTGTGTTTGGTTGTAGTATTAAGGGGGTATTAAATTACTATTTGTATTAAGTTAATACTAATACCATGTTTGGAAAAACATCACATGAGATAAAGATACTGTAGTTAATGCGGCAGCTTACCTTTTTTTTTTTTTTTTCTCTTTTCCTTCTTTGGCAGCTTGCGTTTCTTTTTTTTTTTCCTTCTTCTTTCTTTTCCAATTGCTTTTTGTTTTAACTTTTGTTTTTGCTTATAATAATAATAAAAAATAAAGATAAATTTTTAATTTAATATAATATTATATAACATTTTTATTTTTAAATTATAATTTAATATAAATTAATAAATATATAATTTTTTATTCAATAATATTATATTATAATTTATTAATAAATTTATAATATAATATAACTAATAATAAATATTTAAATATGAATAAATTTGAATAATATTAATTTAAAATTAATAACAATATTAATATTAATATAATAAAATATAAAATTTAAATTAATTACAAAAAAATTAATACAGTACAGTGTAGTGCCAAATATTGTACAGTATTATTATAATACAATGCTAATACAATACAGCATAATACAATACATCAGCATTAAAATAATGCAATACAACATAATATAATACAGTGTACCAAACACACCCTTAGCGTGTGTTTGGGGTGTGGAATTGCATAGCATTAA
>NW_006262022.1:17842334-17905980 GCF_000493195.1 Citrus x clementina
ATCATGCCTACCAAGCCGGCCGAGCCATCATCTCTTCTACCATCCGACTCTTAGACCCTCTCACAGCCGGGGGGGGGGGGGGGGGGGCTAATGGGGGAGTTCCCGCATTACCTTGTTTTTTTTTTAACTTTTATTTAATGATAATAAAAATGAATAAATATATAGTTTTTTAATTTATGATATAATAGAATATTAATTTTTATTTTTACATCATAATTTATTAATAATTTAATATGATTAATAATAAATACTTAAAAGTATATAAAATAAAATAAAATATAATATTACACTATTTTATTATTGTAATATAATTAATATACAAAAATTAATTATTTTTAATTAATTTAATATAACAAATAATAAATATTTAAATACGAATGAATTTCAATAATATTAATCTAAAATTAATAATAACATAAATAATAATATAAAATATTAGCACAAACCATTTTGCTATTAAATATGTTATAATAATTTTGTCACTTTATCATTTTGTGATGTATATGAACAGATGTCCTAAGATGACTTTTGAACAAATCTTGTAGGTTTTAACTATTTTTTTGTTATATTATTTCAAGATTATTTGATTAAATTATTTGTTTCGATATTTAACAAGTTATATATTTAGAAAATATAGAAAATAAATGTTGTGCTTCCGAAAATTAAAGGATATAACCTTCGATCTTTATGAAGAATTATGATATTTTTTAACATTTATACTAAAAAAAATTATTAAATTTCTAAAATTTAAGACCTCTATATTTAGTTTTTTTAAGTACTAATAAATATTATTTTATAAATATATAATGTAAATTAATCACAAAAAATTAATACAGTACAGTACAACACCAAACCTAGTATAAAAATTATACAGTACAGTGTAGTACCAAATATTGTACAACATTATTATAATACAATGTTAATACAATATAACATAATACAATACACTTGCATTAAAATAATACAATACAACATAATATAATACAATGTACCAAACACACCCTTATATGATAAAAAAAACACTTATATATTTATTATTTTTATCATAATAATTATTTATAGGTCATATTTGCCGCACATAAAATTTTTTTATTACAGCACCTGATGCATACTTGAATTCGGTCAACATGATAACACCTTAGGGACGTTTCAGTAATTTCATCTCACCACATCCTCCTCGGCAGTCAGCAACTCCGCATAGAAAAGTGGCTCCACAATTCGACAATTCAAAATTTTTTAACACCCCGAATCCAAACGGTCACTAGCATCAAATCCACTCGAATCCCAACCGTTCATCTATCCAACTCTCCACCGTCCGATCTTCCCCCCAAGCATTTCAAATTCTTTCCCCCGTCACTTCTCCAATTCCCTACTGTCCCAAAAGCTTTCTTTCCTAATTTTTCCGTTCATACGAGACGACATGCCGTTTATTTCAGAGACGGCCAGTGCGATCAAGAGCAGGTTTGGTTTCCACAGCCGTTCCACCTCCTCCGATTCCGCGCCATCGTTTTTCACTTCACCAGATCTTTCTCTCAAGTCTGTGTCGAGAGACAATCATCCGGGCCAATCTCTCGCTGCCACGTCAGCAGTTCGCAGCATCGGCGACTGGGACGACAATGCAGCCGCCGCCGCCACTGCTTCATCTCACAGCTTCGAGTTCTCCGACGATCCTTCCTTCTGGAAGGACCATAACGTGCAGGTAATTTTTTATTTTAAAAAAACAAAAAAACTTTTTTTAGTTGAAAATTGAAATTTCTGTATGCTTCTATTAGAAATCTAATTTAAATGCGACAAGTGATTGTTAGTTAATGCGCTCGATTTAATTTCATCTAATTAATATGTTTAGGTAATTATAAGAATCCGGCCACTGAGTAGGTCAGAGATTTCGGTACAAGGCTACAACAAGTGTATTAGGCAGGAGAGCTGCCAGACGATCACATGGACAGGGCATCCTGAGTCGCGTTTCACGTTTGACATTGTCGCAGATGAGAATGTTAGCCAGGTATTGCTTTTAGCTTTCGGTTGTTTAGGTTAATGCTGCTTATGTTTTGTTATTGCTGGTGTGTGGTAGTGGATCTTATTGGACTAATTTGACAGGAGAGGTTGTTCAAAGCTGCTGGTGTGCCTATGGTGGATAATTGTATGGGAGGATACAACAGTTGCATGTTTGCTTATGGCCAAGTGAGCTTTTAATTTGGTTATATCAATTGGTGTACGAAAGAGTTAGTGAAATGTGTTTATGATTCAATTTACCATTTCTTTGTGCAGACGGGTAGTGGCAAAACTCACACGATGCTGGGAGATATTGAGGAAAGCACTCAAAGGCATAGTGTGAATTCTGGAATGACACCTAGAGTATTTGAATACTTATTCTCAACGATTCAGAAGGTATTATATTGGTATTGGTGGAAGATACTTGTTAATATAGTGAGATAGAATGCATGATAAATGAAATAACAATACTCTTTTGGGTATAATTTGGTGCTAAAAAGCAATGCAATTTTGAATTTATTGCAGAAGAGCAGCTTTGACACTTGTATATAAATCTAAGATGTCTTTTAATTGAGGTGCTTGACATTTACAAATCACTGGTTACTGGGAAACTTAAATTTTTAAGTATTTTTTTGTAACCCAGAAGATTTGGATATATGAAACTAGAAATCTTTTTATTACTATTATTATTAATATTTTTTTTCTAATTTTGGAGATCACCATCTTCTGTATATAAGAGTTAAAATTTTATCATGTTTTCATTTACTTTTGAATTTTTCATTCCGAGGATCATTTAATAGCTTTGACTACTTTGTTGTGTGGCAGGAGAAAATTGTCCGCAAAGACGAGAAGATAAGATTTAATTGCAAATGCTCATTTTTGGAAATATACAATGAGCAAATTCTTGATCTTTTGGACCCGTCTTCCAGTAATCTACAGGTAAACATGTCTTACACTGCATTTTAGAGGTTCATCTCTTCAGTTTTTCTTTTCATTTATGATTGCCCCGGTACAAACCAAATAAAATTTCATTACCAATAATGAAAACATGTCGTTTTCATTTTCCTCACTAATTGCCTGACAGAGATTACACAGTAACTGAAGAAATCTAATGGTTACTCTTTTGCATCCTTATTTTATTAAGAACATTTCTTCATGAATAACATGTTCACATGTGATCAAGGCAAGATACTCTGTAAGTAAACCAGCTCATTTTGAAATAGGACTTAGATAGAAGTTCTTTTGCTCCATATTGTTTTAAATTCTTATGTACTAGATAAAGGCATGTCTATGCATAGCCAAATTTTTAGTTCTTTTCAGACCCTCAGATTTTGTTTATAGTTTGGCGGATTTCTTAACTCTTAATTTATGTCAAACAAATGGTAAAACACTTTGGAGTTAAGGGGAAATTTCCAAATACTTGTCCTAGTTAACTTGGAGTCTTGGACTGATTCATCTGTACCTGGCAGATAAGAGAAGACAATAAGAAAGGGGTTTATGTTGAGAATTTGAAGGAGATAGAAGTTACAAGTGCTCGGGATGTGATTCAACAACTTATTCAAGTATATAGTCATCCTCTCTGGCTCTTCTCTTTGATATGTTTCACACCTGTAGTTGAATTATGTAACTGCTAGTATTTCTATAGTGCTGCAGGTTTTTGGTGGATGTTAGTGGCTGTGTTTTGAGTAAAACCTTTGTCACAGTTGTGTAGTTATTTTACATGTTGAAGTGCTTTTGTTATTTAAAATCAGTGCTGAAAGTACAGTCTGTTCTGTGTTTTGCAGCAGTCAGACATTTTCTTTTTTCTCATTTGAAATTAAGCATTTGAATTTGCAAAGAAGACAACAAAAGAAACCATTTTCAGATTTTTAGGAATTTATTAGTACAAATCAGACAACATTTTGATTTCCTTATTCAATTTTGTTACTATTTTGCAAAAAGAAGCCAATAATTGTTTTCAAAGTCAATCATTTTGATTGCACCGTAAATTGTTTTTCTGTGCTATTCCTCTGTTAATTCATTCACATAGTATGTATAGCTGGTGCAATTATTACTTCTTATGTCAACACATCACTGGCTAGTTTGTATTAATAACTTAAATGGTCAAATTTAATTTTCTCTGTGTCTGAACTTCTAAATGTACATTGGTCTTAGAATTTTTTTGACATTTGTTTGTTTTCCCTTAGTAATTTTTGTAACAGAATGCTTATTAACACTTCGATATTTCAGGGTGCAGCAAACAGAAAGGTTGCTGCCACTAATATGAACCGTGCAAGCAGTCGTTCTCACAGTGTATTTACATGCATTATTGAAAGTAAGGTGAGTAAACATACAAGTTCTTTTCTTCTTTTTCTATTTTTGGGCTTTTTTGTTAAACTTTGTCTTTTTCCTAAATATTTAGTACTTGGAGTTAAAAAAACATGTTTAATTGAGTTTTTATTACCAGTGGGAATCTCAAGGTGTAACTCACCATCGGTTTGCTCGGCTTAATCTTGTCGATTTAGCTGGCTCTGAAAGGTACATGCATATAGAAATGAGTTTGCATCAATTTCAGACTATTATTTGCATTGATTTCAGTTACTTTTCACAAAATACTGTGTTTACACGTGTTTATGCTTTGATCACAGGCAGAAGAGCTCTGGTGCAGAAGGTGAACGTCTCAAGGAAGCTACCAATATTAACAAGTCACTTTCAACATTGGGGTGCGCTGTCATTACCTTTCAGTTTCACCAACAATCTTCTTGTTAACGAAATGCTTGACCGTTGAATGGTTTTTGTCTTCTTTATTGATTCATGCAGACTTGTGATTATGAACCTTGTTAGTATCTCCAATGGAAAGTCGCTTCATGTTCCATACCGTGATTCAAAGCTTACATTTTTGCTTCAGGTATACAACTGCTGCTGATTGAAAATAAACCTTATGAAGCAAATTCTCTCTCTCTTGAAAATAAACCTTGAGAAGCAAATTCTCTCTCTCTCTCTCTTTGTTATCTTCTTTCTTTTCTTTTGACTGGATAGTATCTGCTGTGGTATGTAGTTATTTCTTGCAATAATCTCCTGCTCTGCTGAACTGCGAACTTTTTGAATGATCATTCCGCTCTCTCTCTCTCTCTCTCTCTCTCTGTCTCTGTCTCTATGTGTGTGTGTGTGTGTGTGTGTGTATGTATGTATATGGACACGCACGCACACACATACACATTACATAAACCATGGTTCTTTTAAACTCAAGATTAAGTAAGTATTAAATATTGAAATTTGTTTACTTAGGATTTTTTGGCAATATCTTGTATAATGCCAAGATCTTCAGCAAAGAAAGGGATATCTAACCATCTTGTTATTGTACATGGTTCTTTTAAACTCAAGATTAAGTAAGTATTAAATATTGAAATTTGTTTACTTAGGATTTTTTGGCAATATCTTGTATCATGCCAAGATCTTCAGCAAAGAAAGGGATATCTAACCATCTTGTTATTGTTTTACTTTCAGGATTCTCTGGGAGGGAATTCAAAAACAATCATAATTGCAAATATCAGTCCATCTAGTTGGTCAGTCAAAGCATCATTCTTTATTAATAGCATGTCTTACTTACATATAAACTTCTTTAGAATTCTTACCTTTTTGTCTTTTAGGAACCTTTTTTCACTAATTTGCTTATTGATGAACTTCAATAGTTAACTGAGTTTCAAATTTCTTGTACTTTCCAACTCCTATGGATATTTTCACTACCTTTTACTTTTGAAAGTATACATTGGAAGTTTTTTTTAAACTCCAAGTTCATGACAGTGTTAGCTCATTGTTTGTCATTTCTTTTCTATTTGTTTCAACAACCTCATTTTTTTTTAAGATTAAATTCATTTAATATATGGGAAATGTTTTGGTGCCTTGCAGTTGTTCGTTGGAGACACTTAGCACTTTGAAGTTTGCACAACGTGCTAAATTCATAAAAAACAATGTATGTGATCTTTGCATGCCCTTTTTTAATGTTTCTTTGGTGACATCAGATAGGGTATCACATTCAAGACTTCAGGTGCAGGGGCACATCTCTGCTTCTTTGCACAGCTTATCAGTTTTACATTTTATCCATTTTTTCTGTTTCTAAGTCATTAGCAAACACTTGAGTACTTATGTTTTTAAGTTTCAATCACCATTTCTTATAGAAAGTTGGTTCTAATTTTTCTACAGGCAATTGTAAATGAAGATGCTTCTGGGGATGTTATTGCCATGCGGATGGAGATTCAACAGCTTAAGGTATTGTGCTGAATTTGTTTCTTTATGTTATTTTACAACATAATGTTCTGTACTTTCACTGACTCTACGAATAGACTTTTTCCCTTGAGATCTTTTCTAGAAGGCATACCAATGTATGAGAAACTTTGCGACTTTCTAGTGACTATTAATTTCTCTTTCTCAAGAATTTTTTTTCTTGATGATTTAAGATTAAATCAAAAGCTAAAGTTGAATTTCTTTGGATCATTGAAGTTCTTTGGACTAAATTTATTATCTCAAAAATGAGTTTCTGTGTAATGAATTACTGTTTACTCTGGAAAAATAAAAATGGATAATTTGTGCGTCATCCCCTAAAGGAATAACTTGGCAATTTGTTAGATTTATTTTTTGCTTCAGTAAGCATACTTGGTCTTGTAAGTTAAGTGCCTGTAGAATTTATGGTGATTTTCATTTGCCTATTACACACTTCAAACGTTCCCTTCTTTTTCTTCAGAAAGAAGTATCTCGTTTACGGGGTATAGCCCATGGAGGGGCTGAAAGTCTGGTCAATGACAGTCCTACAGTAAGCTTTCCAGGATCCCCCGGATCCATTAAGTGGGAAGGGCTTCATGAGTCATTTAGTCCACTTATATCGGATAAACGGATGTCTCAGGTGAACACAATTTTAGTTCTTTGATTTATAAGAAGACATCTGATTTACACTTATTGTTTACCAATTTATTTGTTTCACTGCTCTTATCAGAAGAAAGATTATGAACTTGCGCTTGTTGGAGCTTTCAGGAGGGAAAAGGAGAAAGACATCTCTTTACAAGCCTTGGCTGCTGAAAATCAGGCAGCTCTGCGACTGGTATGTCAATGAGAAATTTTGACATGTTATTTAATGGATTTTAGGGCTGAAAGTTTTGGGACATTTATTAATAAATGCTACACATTTCTTCTTAAATAGAAGTGAACAGAAAGAATTTCAAAAGATTAGTTTCTATGTTCTCTTCAACTGGATGTTAAACCTCTAATCATATTTTGGCATATAAGTTGTTTGTGTGGTATTTGGGGAATTGTATACTTGTAAGGACCCATCTATTATAGTTTATATGGATACTGTGATACATAACTTCTCTAAACATTAAATGCTTCATTTGAATTAGGCCAAACAAAGAGAGGACGAGATACAAGGCCTAAAGATGAGATTACGTTTCCGGGAAGCAGGAATCAAGAGGCTAGAGGCTGTTGCTTCTGGAAAGATTTCTGCTGAGACCCATTTATTGAAAGAGAAGGAGGAGTGTTTGAAGGAAATTGAGGTTCTCAGGACGCAGGTAGATCGCAACCAAGAAGTAACAAGATTTGCCATGGAGAACCTGCAGCTTAAAGAGGAAATAAGGAGGCATGTACTTTCAACACAGTTTTATTATAGTGGTTTCACTGTGATATTAATTATTCTTCATTTGCTTATGTAGCATGTATATTTCTCAAGCATTAATGATTGTTTGGCCTTTCCTTTGGACATTATAATTTTCTGATACACTGTTAATCGTATTTTTTTTTAACCCACAGATTGAAGTCATTTTATGAAGGCGGCGAACGAGAGATGATGAGTCAACAAATCATGGTGTTACAGAATAAGGTGTCAAAATTGGTTTTTGAAACCTTTGAACCTAACTGGTTGTATTATATTTTTTACTTAATTTACCTGCATCTGTTCAAATATGCAGTTGCTAGAAGCACTAGATTGGAAACTTATGCATGAATCAGACTCTTCAGCAGTTCAGGTTCTTTGCTGGCTTTGTTTTCTTATTTGTCAATTTGAATTAATTAGTGGGAATCATAACTTTGAATTTTGATTGTTACATATTAGAAGGCAAATTCAGTTGCAGTGACTGAAGCTTGCAGTGATGGTGATTTACTGATCTCTAGCGAGGTAAGATCATATATCTTTTTTAATGATTTCTTTTTTTTTAATATGTATACATTTTTATATTTGTCCAGTATGGCTAATTTCTATTATTCACTTTATATGGAACTGATTGAAAATAATATGATGTTGCACCTAATGCACTTCATTTGCTGTGGCATTTATTGAGTTATGAGTTAATCTGAGTTACAGACACTCAGAAGGTTTCCACATCACTTTCATCCTCATAAATTCGTAATTATAAACTAATTTATGTTTGATGCAATTTTAAATGCATGATTTCCTTTTTTTTTTTTTCCTGACACCCTTGTTTCCTAGCATTAGTTTGACATCTAAATAAGAGATTCGTCTATGACTTATAAACGTCCTATGTCAATATTGTGCAAGTCATTTAAATTTTCATGGCGTGGTTAGCTTTTTCAGTTATGCTTTTATAAAAGTAGTAATCAATGAAATGATGACTCAAAGCAATCGTTATGCCCTTTTTGATTGGTTTGATGCTTAAATTGCAACAATTCTAAGTCAGGCATAATAGTTTGCCTTTGCACTAAATAGGTTTTGATTTCACAAAAGCGATCCTCTTGTTCTGTTTATGACAGGAACCAGGTTCACCTTGGCGCACGTCAGTTAATGAGGAAAATGAGTTCCTTCGCATGCAGGTAAATAATGCACTTGGATGAATTTTGAATGTTTGAACTTGCAACTTGGTAGACGTCTCTTATATGACATTAATCCATTGGACTTGTTTCGTTACAGGCTATTCATAACCAAGCAGAAATGGAAACTCTCCGAAAACAGTTGGAATTCTCACTTGACGAGAAAGAGAAGCTGGAAAGGTGATTGTAAATCTTTAATTTTCTTGCATAATTTAAACTAATTCAACTGCTTTTAATTCCTGGTTTGGTGTGTCCAGCAGCACTGTCTTTTAATACAATTATTATGATTCTTATTATTGCTGTTGATAATTGTCATTATTATTATTGTTAATACGAGTATATCATCATCATGATCATTTCTAGTGGAACATTTATCAGGGTCAGATATTATCTGCTGGACTTTAGTGTCTTAATTTACTAATTTGGCAGGCATGTGAGCGATCTGGTTAAGAAACTTGAGGAGCAGACATGTCCCATCTCTGCAAAAGAAGAAACGCAGGGATTTCAGTTGTCAACAAATGTGCCTACGATTAACTTTGATGACCAAGTTGAGCTGAAAACCATGGTTGACGCTATTGCTGTGGCCAGTCAGAGGGAAGCAGAGGCTCATCAGACAGCAATTGGGTTGTCCAAAATGCATGATGAGCTAAGGTTAGAGCTTGAGGTCTTGAATAAGGAAAAGAGTGAATTCAATAAATTGAATGATGAGCTGCAGTTGAAGCATAAGGTCTTAATCGAGGAAAAGAGTAATCTTATAGAATTATATGAAAGAAAAGAGATGGAGATGAAAAGAGAAGCTGAGAATCTAGAGCTTCAACTTGCAGAAATGAATGAAGAAAATGAAAAATTATTGGGACTGTATGAAAAAGCCATGCAAGAGAGGGATGAATTCAAAAGAATGATTTCTTTATGCGGACAAAACAGAGCTGAAGCAAGCGGAGAGATTTATTGCCCAGAAAAGCTCGTTGAAATTGATGGAGGTAAGCAGCACATCACGTCTGTTGAACCTGGTCTCCCAGCATTGAATGGGCACGATAGAAGAGAAAATGCTAGATTTGAAAATCTTAAGTCTGGAGAGAACATTTCCAGAATGGATGTGCATAATGGATTTAGCCTATATCCTGGAAATTCTCAAGCTAATAAAGAAACTCACATCAGTTCTCAAGTTGAAGGTCTCCATTCGTCAGAAAAAACTCCTGGTTCTGCAGAAGCTGCCTTTGCTGACATGGAAACAGAGCAGTTGAATCTTGCTAACATAAAGGTCCCTGAAGATCTAAATTTGGTCAGACTGAAGCTGGAAAAAGCCCAAGAGAAGCTTTCAGATTCTGCTAATACTATTACTCTATTTGGTTCGGTTGAGAAAGCATTCGCTGAGGTTGATAAACTCTCTGGAGATGTTGTAGCTATGGAAGATAGTATCCAGGCCAAGCAACAACAGTGCGGTTCCCTCAAACACCTTTGTTCTGAAATGCAAGAGAGAAAAGCTCTTGTAGATAATAAATTGATGGCACTCAAGTATTCTTTGTCAAGCTTTTCTTCATCAGCAGCATACTTTGAACAGAGAGCAGCTCGATCAAGAGCTAGGGTAACTACTTCATCGACATACCTGAATCAGAAAAAAGAGCAATTGGTGCATCTGGAATGCTGCAAGAGAGAAATTGAAGATGCTCTAGGAAAGGTTCAACGATCTGAAGCTGAATTGAGGAACAACCTTTCACTTTTGAAGTCAAAACTTGAGGAAGAGAACAGAAGGCAAGAGAATGAAAAGGTTCTTTTTGCTATAGATAACATTGAAAAAGTAGACCATCCACAGAGAAATTGGAATTTGGGTGGTAAAGCTACTGAGTTGCTGAAGTCCGAGGAAGAGAAAACCAAGCTGCAAACTGAGTTGAAGTTGTGTCGGGAAAGGCTTGGAGTTGTAAAAAGGGAATTTGAGGATTTGACTAAGAAATCCTGGAAGATAGATAGTGACTTGCAAACTGTTCAAATGGAGATACAGAAAAGTTCAAGATCTGTCGAAGAGATGGAACTTGCACACCAGGCTGTACTCCTAGAACAGGAAGCTCTCTTGGAGATTAGAGAGAAGGGAAAAACAGAAATCGAAAGCATGATTCTTGAATATATGCAACACGTGTTTGAGGCAGATTTGAAGGAGGCGGAGATGAGGATTGTAGAAGAAGAATTGCAACTTGAATTGAGAAGAATGGATGAGTTGCGAGTATTGAGGGCTGCAGCTGCCGAGAAGAAAGCCCAACTGTTGGAGCACACAAAGAGTAAATCATGCTTGTTCTCGGAAAAGATGGAAGAGGAGCTGAAAACCGTTTGGTCATATCTCATCGAAGCAAAGTCATTACTCGTCTAGGAATATTCAGATGACCGGTAAGTCTTCTTGCTTATCTGTGATGACATTTAGAATACATTCGCAGAGAAAAGGGCTCTGATTCTTCCTCTTTTTTTTTTTTTGTAATTAAATTGCTACTTGTCTCAGCAATATTATTGTGATTTTGTTGTGTAAGCCAGTGCAAGTATTCCCTGTTTCATAAGTAGTAGTTGTTTCCTTTTTTGATGTTCTAAATTAGATGTGATTAAAGCTAATAGATGTAGTCTTTTGAAGCTACTACGTGTTGCAATGCCAGAATTGTTGGAAAAAGAATGAAATTTTGTAATGATGTGAAAACAGAATGGCATGAGCTAATTTTTTTAGCTTATGGATAACTTTAACGAAAGGAGCTCAGAAGTAAGTAGTAGTAATAGATTCATATACACACTTTGTAAGGAGGTTATAATAAGCTTATATAAAGTCAATAGTTATAGCTTAAAAGTTATAATTGTAAAGTTTGATAAACATTTGCACTTGTAACTAATGATAAATGTGCATTTAGGATTCTAATACTTTACCTCAATGATAAGGGAAAGAGATAATTGCATAATTCTCTTTATTATTATTCCAAAAGAAAAGAACAGTAAAATAAAATAAAGAAAGTGAAATATGTTATACAAATTGGATTCTTGCACCATATTATAGTCCTATTTGGTATTGAGATTTTGTAGCTTTAAACTATAATTGTTGTGGAAAAAAAAGTTATAATTATGAAATGAAAGTTAATAATATGCAATAAACATAACTTTAAAATAATTATTTTGAAAAAAAAATAAAGATATTATAAAATTTTTATTATAAAAGTTGTTAATTAAATTAACTTACTTTTTAAATTATAGTAGTTAATGCTTACTAAATATTTTAATACTGTAATTTTTAAATTATAACTGTCCAACTTCAATATCAAACGAGACAAATATTAAAACACGGTAATTAATTACTGCAACGTTTGGTGAAAACTATGTTTCGAATAATAATAGCCGGAGGTCCATCTCCAAATAAAACATCTTACCTATTAGTACAAACGACTTCACAATCATAATTACTCTCTTTGATGTTCACTCTGACAATATGGAATGCCTTGTGCCTTGCATTTGTCCATGCATTCTTTTGTTTGAGTACATGCCATTCCCACGGTTGATGCAATAATCAACAGGGTTACAATGGTAATTTTAGCCCATAATAATATTCCTTCTATTTTTCTTTGGAAAATATAGAAATTAATTTGGTTGCTCCTAATGAGTTAAGAAAGGTGAGTATACACACACACACACATATATCAAGAAAAGAGTTAAAAGTGAGAAATTTTATGTTTTCTAATAGTGATGTGGAAAACAAAAGACGTTGGTGATTGTGTGTGTGTGGTTTTTTTTTTATTTTTTTATTTTTTTATTTTTTCATGAGATTAGAAACAAATTTGTTGTTGAAATTTGAGAACCTTTGATTTTGAAATAATATTATTATACACACTAATGATCTTGATTTGTCTTTTCAAGCAACAGGTAAAGTGAAGCTAAATTATAGTTTAGATTCGGCAATGGATTGGGATGGTCCGGGATTATACCATTCTTAATCCGGTCTTAAATAAATATTACAAGATAAATAGCCTCACCCATTAGACATAGATTACTTTCAATTTGAAATAAAGATTACATGCATTTACTTATATTATTTGTTATTGGTGCGATTCTGCATTGATAGATGATTGACTACCGCAAGTAATCGTTGATAAGTTGCCTTGCGTAGCAGTGGTGGCCTGGTGGGAATCTTCTCGCATTTGCATTACACAAACTACAAAAATTGGTTTCCAAGCAGGTGATTGTTCTGTAATATGATGAGGATTAATTTTTGTTCATTTCTAGTTGCAGACGAATTTGGCCCATCAAATCCGGAGTTGGGATGAAAATTTTCCAAGCCTGGGCCAAGCCTATATATATATGGCCAAGTTTTTTTTTTTTTTTTTTTTTTTTAAATCAAGCCTAATCGTAAGTGATAGAGATAAATTTATATTTTTAAAAAATAACAAGTATGTTCCTGGACAACTTATTTATGTTTATTTTAGTATTATAGAGGGAAACAGTACTTTAAAATAAAAATTTACCAAAATCATATATTATGCTTTTGAAATTCACATTGTTTATAATATTACAGTTTACCAAACATCTACGTATATTTTTGTCCATTTGATTATTTTGTCAACATAGTAGAGTGTGAATAAATGCACCGGCATTAGTCAAAGAACTTTTTTTAAAAAAAATAAATAATGTGCTTCCGTAGACAGATATATATAAAATGTCTTATTTGGTATTCTAAAATTGAGTAGCTATAATTTAAAAACTACTGTCATTTTAAAAATTAAGTTGATATTATCTTACACTTATATAGTTAAAGACCTAAATGACACTTGGTTTCCAAATGTTTCTCACTTTTACTACTAGGTCCCTAATTTTTCTTAATTACTCATTGATTTGCTACCGAAAGAAACATGCCATTTTTTAAGGAATAAACATTTTCTATCTTTTGACAAATACATCATGTCATATAACAAGGGTTTCAAAATAAGGCAAAACTATGGTACCGCAGTGGTACCATATTACAGTTGGATTCAGCCATTGGATTCAACCCACAGTTATCACCATTATTGGATCCAATGATTGGATTCAGCTGTGGTATGGCCGTGGTACCGTACCACCGTGATACCATAGCTAGACGCCTCAAAATAATACCTTTGTATTTATATTTTAGAAGTTACAAATAAGTTTGTTAGATTTGTTATGTACTCTTTCTAAATTTTTTTTTCTCTTTCTTCAAATATTTTTCGAATGTAAGAAAATATTTCACTTCCAAAATATCATATACATTTACAATAAGATCATGCATGCCAAACTTACAGTAAATATATGCGCATGCATATTTCGTGTCAAATTAATGTCGTGACCTATTAACTGATTAATTATTAATCATGTAATAAGTAAAACACACTTCCTAGTATCCCGCAAAACAAAGTTGAATTCAGCTTCAAGTCGGCTCATTCAAGTCGGCTCAAACAAGTGATTAGTACCAAATATAAGTTCATTTAAATCGATACTGTACCAAATATGCATGTAGTATTAACTTAAATACTATTTAACTTCATTTAAATTTAATTTAACACAATTTAAATCGATATTGTACCAAATATAAGTCACTACTGTTTATAATCTAAGCTAATCTAATTTAATTTAATTTAGTCCAATCATAATATTTAGTCCAATTTAATCTTACGTGCTAAACGTCCCCTAACTCTTTACCATATGCCCTAAACCCTCATTTTTCTAAAAAGGGGTTGACATAATTGAACGTAAAATAAATTAAAAGATATTTATATTTTTTTATTTCAAAAAATACTTCCACTTATCAAAAAAAAAAAAATTAAAAGCTAACTCACATGAATCACCATGTTCTTTCTTTCTTTCTTCATTTTCTAACTCACATGGATCACCATGAATGGTAAGAAATACCACTTAGTCGAGCCGCCAGTAATTGATCCGCAAACCCAACATAGCGAACATCATGGGAATGGAAATCCTAGTATTGATATTGTTCCTGGGAGATAGCTCAACTCCTGGGGCTATATCAGGCACAAATACAACAATGTTTAAGCTCATTGAAACTTCTTGGTTTCTAGTACAGAGTTTACGTGATGTTTTTCTTTTGCATGTCAGACACCTAAAAGTCGTCATATCTGAATAATGTAGGTGCAGATCCTCCAGATGCTGAAAAAATATTACTTGCGTTAGCTCATTCTATTAGGTTATCTAGAATATAATCTAGCTTTTCACAGCATAATTCATTTCAATCACCATGAAGTTAGTAATTGATATTGAAGTGGAGGCTTTGATAAAAAAATGATTCCGATGTTAGCAGCCCCGTAGCATCCAGCCTATCCAACCAAGGAGGTTGTGCTGGTCTGTCCAATGACAGCTTCACTAACTCTTCCCGAGTCACAAATCCTTCGAGACTCCATCAAATTCAGATCCAATTTCAATTGATTTAACTCTTCTGCTTAAAAAATATTGAATCCGAAGGAAGGGATTCAACGAGACTCTCATTTTGAAGCACTAGCGTGAGTAGCAATGAACCTGCAACTCGTAGCACACCAGCAGCCATCCCACAGATATTTTCTTTCTGTCATCGGAAATTCTTTAGTTCTCAGGCACTTGGTGAGCATTAGAATGAGCATAAGATGGAAATAGGGATATTTTTTCTGACAGGTGTACCAGTGTAGCATCTCTCTCTCCTCAAGGCTGTTTTTTTAGGTCTTTAGGGATCAAAGCACACTGATCAGTAATACACCAAGGCCTTGCACCACAAATGAGACCGCCAGAGACTAAGAATATCAAAAGATTTGAATACAAATACGCTAGTCTACTAGTATTTGTGGAGGATGATGAGGCAGAGACGTCTATGACCAGTAGTTTCCATCAGGCAGCGAGGTAGCTAATACTCATCCATGTTCTGTAGCGACTGGAAGTTGCGGTTTGGAGATTAGTCCGACGGTGAATTTGTATAAGTCAGCACCAGATCTTACATTCAAAACTTTAAGAGCTTGCCTTACTCCTCTATGGCTAGCTATTATTGTCACATTATACCGTCAAATGTGCATATTTCAACTTTGAATTTTTTAAAAATAAATATGTTTTCTCGCGTTACGACCCATGTAACTTCAATGTGTTCTCATTTAGATTGCATAGACCATAATCTCTTCGTATTTTAATTTATTTTTTCTTTCTCAACTTATTTTAGTGTACTTATTGTAGTGAATTAGTGGCAATGCTATTTGAACTCATAAACCAAGGTATATTTTGCGAGTGTTATGCTCCTAGTTACTTTGAAGGTAGAATATCTTTAGTATTTTGGCAATAAGTCAGCTAACCTCGTACACGGAATAAGTTTACAGCATTAAATTATCTTTTAAAACATTTTACAACATTGTGAACTCATCCAGCATTCTAATAAATATACGAAAAATTTTCGATGCTCACTTTACTTTTACTTCACTATCAAATATTTTAACAATCACTTTGTCACTTGTACTTGAAACTAATGATTGAAATCTACAATAATTATGTATTATTAAAGTCATAGAAACTCAATCTCAAACATACTATATACTGACCATCGATCAATAAAACACTGGTCAAACAAGCTCCCAAGCCATAGCACTACATCACTTGTTTGCTTCCAAATTATGTACACACAGTGATATCTTGCAACTCACGCAGAATACATGTATTATAACAGTCATCGCTACTAAATCTCAAACATACTTTATACCGGCCAGCGATCAATAAAATACTAGTCAAACATGCTTCCAAACCATAGCTCTACGTCACTTGTTTGCTTCCAAACTATGTATACACAATGATATCTAGCAACTCATATTATCATAGCATTTGCTCTAAGCAGCTGGAAAGCAGAATACATGTAGAAATACCAAGCAGCAAATATACATACATGGCATTGTATTCATGGCATACTTCATTTTGGAGTCTTCTCCATTTCACTACGGTGATGAGCAACTCGAGCACGAGAGTAAGTTGAAAGTGCTGATCCAGTCATGCCCAAGAAGTGCTTAGCCAGACCCACACTTTTCTTTGTAGCCAACCAAATAACACAGAAGAACCCTATCCAGCCTGATAATCACAAATATCCAAAACAAAAGTTGAAAAAACCATAAAGTTACATTAGTTGAAGTGCCCAAGATATTTTAACAAGAATACAGTCAAGCTTTAAATAATATACAAAGAATTTTTGGAGGGTCTAATTGGATGAAAAAGAACAAGCAAGCCAATGATAGATCCATGGAAACTTTAACCAATTAATTATAGGCAGGTTGGCAGATTTATATGAACACACATAGGCATTAACCAATCAGCAAACAACAGATTCGCAGGCAATTAAGAGCGAGAGGAAAGAAAAGATGGAATGGTAGAGAGCCCTAGCAGTTTTTATCATACTGACATACTATCTCGGTATATATGTGGCACAATTGGTGGGAAATCAAATTAGCAGTTGAGAGTTATGTTTGTTTATGCATAAACAAAAAGTGTTAGGAACCAAAGAACCATTGGGAAACAAACAGATGATGATAAATGGATAATTAACATGTAGAGTTACAAGTTATAATTAACAAATTATGGATGAGAATTCATCTTTCCCCCCCCTCCCTTTCATCAAAAGGAAATGTTAGAGACCCTAAGCAGATAAAGGGCCACCATCATCTTTAGTTAGAAATTCAGCCAGTTCAATTTTATAAAATTCCCAGGAATTCAACATCAATAATGGTAATATTTGAATAACTTTTAAGATATGACTTGATAAGAAAAACTTGTCCAAAATAAAGAAGAAAAGGGTAGGAGCAAATAACTGTACCTGATGCGATCAAAACAGCCACAATTGCAGAAACTGTTGCAGCAGAAATAACAAAAGCAGCAACGGATAAAGCCCCAATATAAATAGCAGTTAAACAAGCAAAGAAAAGTGCCAAAAAGCCTCCTGCTGCAGCCAAAGACACGAGAAGGGAAATGATAATTGCGTTGATAGTTGCAGCCAGAAAGAAAAGCATAAATACAAGCAACCCTGTCAAGGTAAGAAGAGTAATTGTCCCAACCTGCACGAATTTAGAAAGCATCAAACGAAATTGAAAAACAAATCTCAAAAATAAGGGACAAGTAATAGATAGGAAAGTATAAATTTCAATACACTACGAGAGAAAACACGCTAAATTTGAATGAGCATTTTTCTAGTCTTTTAGGAATTACAGAAAAGTATATATTACAAATAAATGATTCAATGAACGACTTTTTCTATGGTGTGCAACTGTACACGTGACACAATTATGTAATTCCTTGTGTATATTGAAGATGTGTAGTAACAAAACATTGCTATGCGACAATGTCAGTCATCGTAAAGTCAATAACGTTGCCTGCTAGATCACTACGTATAAACTTTCACTAATTGCAAGAACCTTCTGAATTTTGACAAACATAAAATTCTTTCATTATACACACTACCTGCCTAACAGTCATCTATCAAACACATCCACCCAACAAATAAAATTTGGTAAATTTCTATCCTGACCACCCCTGCTTATACAGCACAGTTATCTCTTCATACAATTGATTTAACACAAAATGTAAATAAACACTCCAAGAATCTCTTCACATCACCCATCCAACTTTGATTCTCTGACTGTTGCCTAACAGGGAATAGAAAGGACTCAGCTCTAATACCAGTGATGAAGAGAGTAATTCAAGCACTCAATTCTTTAGATTAAAGCCTTATTTTCAGTGGCATGGATTTTGGAATTTTTTTTTTATATATTTAAGGCACAAGCATCTGTTTATTTCAGAACAAATTACAACGACAGTTAAAATACAGTAAAAAAACCTCTTTATAGTGAGACTCCATATAAGAATAATCTCATGTAGTCATAAAAAACTCTGATCCCAGTTTGGGTCACCTATAAATAACAATAAACTTCACTTGTAATAATTTATAACTTTTCAAATTCCCCTCTTAAAAAACTTGTATCCACATAGTAATAACTATCAAAATGTTACAAAATATATATGTCTTGTTACATTAAAAGTTAAGGATGGAGTAAAATATTTTTTTACAGTTGTTTGGGATAATCAATTACTCTTTAGAATTATTACCAAATTATTGTATTGTATTTCTAGAATTTAATAGACAGAACTTTAATGCAAAACTTGCATATTAGAAAGCTACAATATTATATATACTAATTTTTTGAAATTATGCCTTTTTTTATTATTAAATTTTGTATTAATTATTAATGTAGTACCTGCTTTACCAGGATAATTTTAAATTTCAAAGTACTTATAACTTTCTACTACTAGTGGTAGTAATAAAATTAGGGAGGATTTAGTGTACATGACGTGAGCTTAATGTAAATTACTTATCCAAAAAGTAACAAATTTGAATTTTATTAGAGTACTCACGGAGATGACGAAGAGAGCACGGATAGGACTCCCTCTACGGGTCCAGAGAAGAACTTTCCGGCCGGTGTTTCTAGAAGCTTGGCGAAGGTGCGATCCATTCTCCGATAGAGAGATCTTGATCCGGCGCAGCAGAGAAAACGACGCAACGCGGCTGTTGGAATCGGGGAAGAGAATCATGGTAAACATACGGTGGATAACACCGTAGAGTGTCTCGTCATCACAGGGGATCCCTTTATATTTTTTGGTAGCGTCATCGTCGTCCACGGGGACGCCGACGCCGACGCCGACGCCGTTGAGTCCGTCCGATTCGTACGATGATCCCTGCTCCATTCTCTTTCAGTCTCAGTGTCCAGTGGCTGGATCAATACGACCTATCGTTATTACTTCTCTAGAGTTTGAAACTGTACTAAGCTGCGATTTGGCAACTGAGGAAACGGGATTTGATACACGTGGAGGGAGGCGTTTTCTGACCCCACGCTTTAATAATTGCGGGTCCCAACGCTTAAGCCCTTAAATGTAAGTTAACGGCCCCCGTTTGTGTTTATCACGTTAACATTGGCTGAAATCAATCAAAAGAAATATAATAAAAAAAATATTTATAAACAGTATAACAAAATTCAACGGCCAGAATTTTGTTATAATCTTTGAACTCCTGCTTGGGTGAGTGAGCGACCTGGTTTAAAAACTTGAGGGGTTTTTAATTAAATATGCCTTAAAAGTAGGGTATTTAGTTAAATATATTTTATGTTTGAAAATTATTTAAATATGTCTTTTTATGTGGTACATTGTCTAAAATATTCCTAAAGAAAAATATAAAACACACACAACTCACAACACTCTTTACTTCTCACAACACAAACGCCCACTCGTGAAAAACACTACACTACACACAAAATCACTCATAAACAGCTAATGCACTGAGATTTTTGTTTGCAGCTGGGTGTATTATTCATCCCATGAATAAGGTATTTGAAACTCGTTTTTTTTTTAATTTTGGGCTATCTATTCAATTTGTTGACATAATATTATTTTTAGCGTTTTGTTTGGTTTGTGATAAACACTAAAGCAACTCATATTTTCATTACATTTGCATCATATGACTGTTATTTGATGGATTTTATAACTACATTTGTTAAAACTTGAAGTTGTTGTCAAATTTTTTTTTTGCACCCGACATACACGACAACAGTCGTGTATGTATGTATTTACACGACTATAGTCGTGAAAATGTGCAAAAAAATTCAATTATTATGACATCTTATCATTATATTGGTTCAAAAAATATATTTTTTCACTATATATATCCTTTTACTATTACTGGACTATAGTCGTGTTTGTTAATAAGTTACACGACTACTAGCGTGTACGTATAAACTTACATACTATAATTGTGTATATATGTAAAATGTTCCAATTGTTATGAGATCCCAACATTTTTTTAAGAAGAAATATGTCCTTTGATTATTTACTGAGTCATGTATTTTGCAACTTACACGACTTCTGTCATGTATGTATGAATTTACACAACAACAATCGTGTAAGTTTGAAAGATATAGTAGTTGTTATGACACCTAGCATTCTGTTAATACAAAGATTACAATTATATTTTATTAAATATATCATCTGACTGTTTACAGAACTATAGTTATGTATTTTAGCAAGTTGTGTATTTTAGCAAGTTACACAACTATTATCGTGTAAACTATCAATTACACAACGTCAGTCGTGTAAATAGGCAGACAGATCCACACTTCGTTATAAATCTTGTTTGATTTTATTTTTGTATTTGTTGTATAATCAACTGTTGTATTATTACAGGAAATGACTTCAGTACGTGTGCCTATTATGTTTTATGGTGAATGGATTGAGCAAAACGGTCGGCCACAACATAAACAAGCACATGTACTACTATGAACCTTATATGCTTTTGCCCTCTGTGGAAAAGCGAAAAAAAGGTTGGCCACAACAAATTAGGATACTATCACGAGGCGAAAAGAAGTTGCGCCGTAAGTGTGGTAGGTGTGGTTCTCGAGGACATAATCGACTAACTTGCAGTGCACCAATCCCACTGTCTAACAATGAGCCCGTAGTTAGACCGAATGAAACATAAACAAGCACATGTACTACTATGAACATTATATACTTGTTATTTTTTGTTGTTTAATTTTTTTAATATCTTTCATATTTAGTGATAAATTTCTACCTTTTTGTTTCGTAGATGAATAACCATGTTTGTGTGGCTTTCGAAGAATAAGTATTGAAGGGAGGCGACCAGAGGCTTATAAAATATGGACAGCGTGTTTGGGTTGAATATGCCAAAAATTTATTATGAATGTTAAACAACTTCTATTGTATTACGACTTATTTACGATTTCAATAAGTATTAGATTTATGTTATTTGATAGGCAACCGGACTATAGTTAGTTTCATTTATTTGAAGTTTGATATGTTAAAATTTATATTGATTGTGTCATCAATATAATGAATGATTGAAAATTTTTTTTATTATGTATACATACCCGAGTACAATCGTGTATTTTGGCTGTTATAGAACTTGTCATGTTTATTTCTAAATACTCGACTACAGTCGTGTATCTGTGCAAATACCTGACTGTCACAGAGAGCTTGTAATGTTTATTTCTAAATACCCGACTGCAGTCGTGTATCTGTGCAAATACCAGACTGCAGTCGAGTATTTTGTCACAGAGAGCTTGTCATGTTTATTTCCAGATACCCGACTGCAGTCGTGTATCTGTGCAAATACCCGATTGCAGTCGAGTATTTTATCACAGAGAGCTTGTCATGTTTATTTCCAGATACTCGACTGCAGTCGTGTATCTGTGCAAATATCCGACTGCAGTCGAGTATTTTATCACAGCGAGCTTGTCATGTTTATTTCTAAATATCTGACTGCAGTTGTGTATCTGTGCAAAAACCCGACTGCAGTCGTGTATTTTCTTACAGCGTATTCCCTGTGCATATATGGCAATCCTGTAATATCACATAGATTGTACAAACTATCTTATCTATCATTAATATAATTAACAAAGAAATAAAATATATTAATGCTATCAACTTATCTTTAATGACATTAAATATCAACAACATCCTCATCATAACTATTACATCTCATAGTCCAAAAAATGACACTATAAAGTTTTTTTTCCATGACCTATGCCCAAATAATTTTACAGCCAAGGCTTTTCGAAATTGTGTAACATGATCTTGTTGGCAATATGAATTGACATTAAGTCCATGCGTTAGGACCTCCAAGTACCGCAACAAAAATGCTCCACAATCACCACTAAAAAAATTCATAGAAATCAATTGTTAAAAATCATCATTCTCATTATTATGTTCAAAACACATTATATATATAGTACATACCCTGATTTTTGTTGCAGGCTATCACGCGCTCGCACGATGGGCCAAGGATTTTTCAATATAACCTCACTACAGTCTGGATGTGTTTCGTGATATGCTATCTTCTGAAGTACTAGAGGTATCATGTCTGCAACAGGCAGCAATTATCTCACCAAAACTGAATCTTTTGTTAAATCTATCATGGAGTCATAAATAGAAATCTTGCCCTCAAATATATCGACCACACCGAGAATCCAATGATCATTCATGAATATTGGCAAATACACCTATGGAATACAGACAATATTCTTAACAAGTAACGGCAAATATATCTACGAAATGCGGTAACTTTTTTTATCTACTTGCAGTGCATATGATGTAAAAAACTAAGCATACAATGTGAAACTTATAGTGGAAACATTTTTCCAAGGAGTGGCACAGTCTAATTTTGCACCATTAGCATAATCAATGCAGCAACAGAGAGTCAGGAGAAGAGAGTAAGGCGTTGGGTTTAGGGGACGGTGAAGAATAAGAGGAGAGCAAAGCGCCAATGGCGCGCGAAGCGCATGCAGAATGGGTACGGAGAAAAATTAGTGTGGAGGAGAAGCAGCCGAGCTCATTCCCTTCACTTCTGGGGCCAAAGCAGTGTAGTTGTTCCTGGTCAAATCAAGGATTTGGGGCTTCTTGTTACACCTACGCTACTTAAGAATGTTCTTCGGGCAGAGAGAGAGAGCTTTGTATCTCTGAAGAAGAAGAGATAGTAATCAATTGGAAGAAGAACGAACGGTAATCAATTGGAAGAAGAAGAGCTTTGTATTCACCTTTAGCTTCAACTCCAGGGATGTGTGCGTGTTTTGTGACTGACTGTGCATGATAATTTGGATGATTTAGGTTTTTAATTAGGGTAATTTCGTAACTGCACATAAAAAAAGACATATATGAGGAATTTTAGAGTATGGGGGTGTTTTTAGATAAATACCCTTTTTTTGGGGTATACGACGGACAAATCCCTGAAAACTCTTGAGGAGCAGACGTGTCAACGAACGTTAGCCGGGTACTGCTTCTAGCTTTCGGTTGTTTAGCTTAATGCTGCTCATGTTTTGTTATTGTTGGTGAGTGTTAGTGGATCTCATTGGACTAATTTGACAGGAGAGGTTGTTCAACGCTGCTGGTGTGCCCATGGTGGATAATTATTGTATGGGAGGATACAACAGTTGCTTGTTTGCTTACGGCCAAGTGAGCTTTTAATTTGGTTGTATCAGTTGGTGTACGAAGAGTTAGTGAAACGTATTTATGATTTTAAGTTGCCATTTCTTTGTACAGTCGGGTAGTGGCAAAACCCACACGGTGCTGTGAGATATTGGGGAAAGCACTCAATGGCATAGTGTGAATTCTGGGATGACACCCAGCGTCTTTGAATACTTATTCTCAAGGATTCAGAAGGTATTAAAATAGGACTCATGTCGAAGTTCCTTTGTTCCGTATTGTTTTAAATTCCTATGTACCAGATAAAGGCATGTCTATGCATAGCCAAATTTTTGGTTCTTGTCAGCCACTCATATTTCAGTTACGGTTTGGAGAATTTCCTGAACTCTTAATTTATGTCAGAAAAATGGTAAAACACTTTGGAGTTAAGGGGAAATTTTCTAAATACTTGTCTCAGATATTGTGAAATGCTTTCTTTAATTAGTTAACTTGGACTGATTCGTCTGTACCTGGCAGATAAGAGATGATGATAAGAAAGGGGTTTATGTTGATAATTTGAAGGAGGTAGAAGTTGCAACTGCTTGGGATGTGATTCAACAACTTATTCAAGTATATTGTCATCTTCACTGGCTCTTCTCTATTGTTTATTTCTCTCTTGTAGTTGAATTATGTAACTGCTAGTATTTCTGTAGTGCTGCAGGTATTTGGTGAATGTCAATGGCTGTGTTTTGAGTGAAACCTTTGTCACTGTTGTAGTTATGATAATTGCATTGGAGCATATGAGTTATTTATTTCACGTGTTGAAGTGCTTTTGTTATTTGAAATCAGTGCTGAAACTACTGTCCATTCTGTGTTTTGCAGCATTCAGACATTTTTTTTTTCTCTTTTGAAATTAAACATTTGAATTTGCAAAGAAGACCACAAAAAGAAACCATTCTCAGAATTTTTGGAATTTGTTACTGCAAATCAGATGACATTTTGATTTCTTTTTTTAATTTTTGTTACTATTTTTTTTAAAAAAAGGCCAATAATTGTTTTCAAAGTCAATCATTTTGATTGCACCCTTAAATTGTATTTCTGTGCACTGTCTCTGTTGGATCTGTTATTCACTTAGTATGTATGACTGGTGTCATTATTATTGCACCTGTAAATTGTATTTTCTTTGCTCTTTCTCTGTTCAATCTTTCATTCACTTAGTATGTATAGCTGGTGCAATTATTACTTGTGTCAACATGTCATTGGTTAGTTTGTATTAATAATTTAAATAGTCAAATTTAGTTTTCTTTGTATGTTAACTTCTAAAATGTTCATTGGTCTTAGAAATTTTTTGACATTTGTTTGTTTTCCCTTAATAATTTTTGTAACAGAAAGCTTATTAATACTTCGATATTTCAAGATGCAACAAATAGAGAGTAAGAAAAAGAAGAACCAATTCATAGTTTTCTTCATGGTATCAGAGCTAGGCTCTAAACCCTAGTTCTCCTATCAGCCGTTCTTCTTTTTCTATTTTCGGATTTTTTTTTTTTGGGTTGAACTTTGTCTATTTCCTAAATATTTAGTATGAAGTTAAAAAAATATCTTTAAATGAGTTTTTATTACCCATGGGAATCTCAAGGTGTAACTCACCATCAGTTTGCCTGGCTTAATCTTGTCGATTTAGCTGGCTCTGAAAGGTAGATGCATATAGAAATGAGTTTGCATTGATTTAAGACTATTATTTGCATTGATTTCAGTTATTTTTGACAAATACTGTGTTTATGTGTGTTTCTACTTTGATCGCAGGGAGAAGAGTTCTGGTGCAGAAAGCGAACGTCTCAAGGAAGCTACCAATATCAATAAGTCTGTTTCAACATTGGGGTGCATTTTCACTACCTTTCACCAACAATTTTCTTGTTAGCGAAATGCTTGACTGTTGAATGATTTTTTTCTTCTTTATTGATTCTTGCACACTTGTGATTATGAACCTTGTTAGTATCTCAAATGGAAAGTCGCTTCATGTTCTGTACCGTGATTCAGAGCTTACATTTTGCTTCTGATATACAACTGCTGCTGATTGAAAATAAACCTTAAGAAGCAAATTCTCTCTGTCTCTCTCAAAAATAAACCTTGGGAGGCAAATTGTCTCTCTCTGTCTCTTTATTTTCTTCTTTCTTTTCTTTTGAATAGATAGTATTTGCTGTGGTATGTAATTATTTCTTGCAATCATTTCCTGCTCTTCTGAATTGCGTACTTTCTGAATGATAATTCTGGGGTGTGTGTGTGTGTGTAAACCACTTCTTTTAAACTCAAGTTTAAGAAAGTATAAAATTTTAAAATTTGTTTACTTCGGATTTTTTTGGCAATATCTTGTATCATCCCCAGATCTAGCAAAGAAAGGGTTATCTAACCAATGTGTTATTGTTTTACTTTCAGGATTCAGTGGGGGGGAATTCAAAAACAATCATAGTTGCAAATATTAGTCCATCTAGTTGGTCTGTGAAAGCATCACTCTTTATTAATAGCTTGTCTAACTTATGTATGTAGAATTCTTAGCTTGTCTTTTAGGATCCTTTATAATTCTCAACTATCCTGTCTTTTAGGATCCTTCTTTCACTAATTTGCTTATAGATGAACTTCAATAGTTAATTGAATTAAAATTTCTTGTACTTTCTAACCCGTATGGATATTTTTCACCACCTTGTACTTTTGAAAGTATACATTGAAGTTTCTTTTGAACTCCAAGTTCATGGCAACGTTTTCATTGTTTGTTATTTCTTTTCTATTTGTTTCAACAACCTCTTTCAGCCTCATTTTTGTTTTCCAGTTTAAATGCATTTAATATATGGAAAATGTTTTGGTCCTTTGCAGTTGTTCGTTGGAGACACTTAGTACTTCGAAGTCTGCACAATGTGCTAAATTTATAAAAAAAGCAATGTGTGTGATTTTTAAATGTTTCTTTTGTGACATCAGATAGGGTATCACATTCAAGACTTCAGGTGCAGGGCCACATCTCTGCTTCCTTGCGTAGCTCATCAGTTTTACATTTTATGCATTTTTTCTGTTTCTAAGTCATTAGCAAACATTCTTTCAATCACCATTTCTTATAGAAAGTTGCTTCTAATTTTTTTGTGGGCAATTGTAAATGAAGATGCTTCTGGAGATGTTGTTGCCATGGGGATGGAGATTCAACAGCTTAAGGTATTGTGCTGAATTTGTTTCTTTATGTTACTTTTCATCTTACTATTCTGTAGTTTCATTGACTCTATGAATACACTTTTTCACTTGAGATCTTTTCTAGAAGGCGTACAAATAAATGAGAAACTTTGGGACTTTCTGGTGACTATTAATTTCTCTTTCTCAAGAACTTTTTTTTTTCTTGATGATTTAACATTCAATGAAATGCTGAAGCTGAAGTTCTTTGGATCTAACTTTATTATTTTGAAAATGAGTTTCTACATAATAGATTACTGTTTACTGTGGAAAAATAAAGTGGATAATTTGTGTGTCATCCCCTAAAGAATTAATTGGCAATTTGTTAGATTTATTTATTTATTTATGTTTTGCTTCTGTAAGCATACTTGGTTTTGTAAGTTAAGTTCTTATAGCATTTATGGTGATTTTATTTGCCTATTACATGCTTCAAATGTTCCCTTCAGACAGAAGTATCTCGTTTCTGGGGTTTAGCCAATGGAGGGGCTGAAAGTCTGGTTAACGACACTCTTACAGTAAGCTTTCCAGGATCTCCTCGATCCATTAAGCTTCATGGTTCATTTAGTCCACTTATATCGGATGAAAGGATGTCTTAGGTGAACATAATTTTAGTTCTTTGATTTATAAGAAACAGCTGGTTTACATGTATTGTTTACCAATTTATTTGTTTCACTGTTCTTATTAGAATAAAGATTACAAACTAGCTCTTGTTGGAGATTTCAGGAGGGAAAAGGAGAAAGACATCTCTTTACATGCTTTGGTTGCTGAAAATCAGGCAGCTTTGCAATTGGTATTCCCATAAGAAACTTTTACATTTCATTTAATTGATTTTGTGGCCAAAAATTTTGGGACATTTATTAATCAATGCTACACTATTCCTCTTAAAATAGAAGTGAACAGAAAGAATTGCAAAAGATTAGTTTCTAGGTTCTTTTTAATTGAATGTTAAACCTCTAATCTGATTTTGGCATACAAGTTGTTTTGCATGGTATTTGGAAAATTGTATACATGCAAGGATGCATCTATTATAACTTATATAGATACTGTGATACATAACTTCTCTAAACATTAAATACTTCATTTGAATCAGGCCAAACAAAGAGAGGACGAGATACAGGGCCAGAGGATGAGATTATGGTTCCAGGAAGGAGGAATCAAGAGGCTGGAGGCTGATGCTTGGAAAGATTTCCCCTGAGACACATTTATTGAAAGAGAAGGAGGAGTGTTTGAAGGAAATTGAGGTTCTCAGGACTCAGGTTGATTGGAACCAAGAAGTAACAAGATTTGCCATGGAGAACCTGCAACTGAAAGAGGAAATTAGAAGGCACGTGCCTTCCACGCAGTTTTATTATAGTGGTTTCACTGTCATACTAATTATTCTTCATTTGCTTATATAGTTGTAATGATTTTTGGGCCTTTCCTTTGGGCATTGTAATTTTCTGATGCATTGTTAATGGTATATTTTTAACCCACAGATTGAAGTCATTTTATGAAGGCGGTGAACGAGAGATGATGAATCAATGAATCAACAAATCCTGGGTTACAGAATAAAGTATGTCAAAATTGATTTTCGATACTTCTGAACCTAACAGGCTGTTAGGTTCAAAAATGCAGTTGCTAGAAGCACTAGATTGGACACTTATGCATGAATCAGGCTCTTCAGTAGTTCAGGTCCTTTGCTAGCTTTGTTTTTTGTTTTGTGAATTTAAATTAATTAGTGGGAATCATAATGTCGAATTTTGATTGATATGTATTAGAGGGAAAATTCAGTTGCCATGACTGAAGCTTGCACTGATGGTGATTTACTGATCTCTAGCAAGGTAAGTTCATATTTCTTTTTAAATGATTTTTTTATATGTATTTTTATTTTTTTTCCAGTATGGTTAATTTCTGTCGTTCACTTCATATGGTACTGATTGAAAATGACATGATATTGCACCTTTTGCACTTCATTTGCTGTGGCATTTATTGAGTTATGAGTTAATCTGAATGATGGATACTCAGAAGGTTTCTACGTCATGTTCGTCCTCATAAATTCATAATTATAAACTAATTTGTGTTTGATGCAATGTTAAATGGCATTATTTCCCTTTTTTTTTGGTCATCCTTGTTTTCTTGCATTAATATGACATCTAAATAAGAGATTTATCTATGACTTATAAACGACGTATGTCAATACTGTGCATGACATTTAAATTTTCATGCGTGGTTAACTTTTTCAGTTATTCTTTTGTAAAAGTAGTAATCAACGAAATGATGAATTAGAGCAATTGTTCTGCCCTTTTTTATTGGTTTGATGCTTGGAATTCTCACTTGAGGAGAAAGAGAAGCTGGAAAAGTGATTGTAGATCTCTAAACTAATTCAACTGCTAGCATTTTGTTATAATGTTTTGATTCCTGGTTTGGTGAGTGCAGCCGCACTGTCTTATAATACAATTATTATGATTCCTATTATTGCTGTTGCTAATTGTCATTATTATTATTGTTATTACCAGTATATCATTTGATTGTGGTCAGATGTTATCTGCTGGACTTCGGTGTCTTAATGTTAATTTACCAATTTGGGAGGCATGTGAGCGATCTGGTTAAGAAAATTGAGGAGGAGACATGTCCCACCTATGCAAAAGAAGAAACACAACAACTTCAGTTGTCAACAAATGTTGCCCGTGATTAACTTTGACAACCAACTCTAGCTGAAAACCATGGTTGATGCTATTGCTGTGGTCAGTTGGAGGCAGCAGGCTCATCAGACAGCAATTGGGTTGTCCAAAATGCTTGATGAGCTAAGGTTAGAGCTTGAGGCCTTCAATAAGGAAAAGAATGAAGTCAATAAATTGAATGATGAGCTGCAGTTGAAGATCTTAATCGAGAAAAGAGTAGTCTTATAGAATTGTATGATGGAAAGGACATGGAGATGAAAAGAGAAGCTGAGAATCTAGAGCTTCAACTTGCAGAAATGCATGAAGAAAATGAACAATTATTGGGACTGTATGAAAAAGCCATTCAAGAGATGGATGAATTCAAAAGAATGATTTCTTTGAGTGGACAAAACAGAGCTGAGGCAAGCGGAGGGATTTATTGCCCAGAAAAGCTCGTTGAAATTGATGGAGGTAAGCGGCATCTCACGTCTGTTGAACCTGGTCGCCCAGCATTGAATGGGCAGGACATGGGAGAAAATTCCAAGTTTGAAAATCTTATGTCTGGACAGAACATATATATATATATATATATATAGTTAAATAAGATCATTAGAATTTGTGTGTGTATTTATATTAACAAATTTAAGTTGAAACATGTCATTTATACATGAAATAAATAATACAAAGATGCAAACATTTGATGTAAGTATGAATCATAGAAATAAAACACCAAACTTCAATGATGCAACGTGTGATATAACCATGAAACTTAAAATTTACATGTGAAAAAATAGCATGATAGATGCAAAAATAATAGTTAAATATGCAATGTTAGACATTAAACATGAGAACAATGTAAACAAACAATAGAGTACTTAATACATATGATAGACGATGTTGTGCATGAAAATGAATATTAAATATGAAAGGGGTAGGAAAATACTAATTTTTTGCACCATTTCTAACATGAAACACGAAATTTAAATATAAAAAAAAATGAAATAAGTAATAATAAAAGTTAAATATGCAACATTAGACATTTAACATGTGTATGATATAAATATGTAATAGGATATATGATATGTGTAACAAATGATATTATACATGAAACGTGAAATACATACATGAAACAGCAGGAAAATAATCATTTTCGGTACTTTTTATAACATGAAATGCCAAACTTCAAATCTGTAAATCTGATGTAAACATGAAATATGAACTTTAAATGTAAAAAAATTACATGAAATATGCAACAATGAAAGATAAATATGTAACGTTTGGACATTAAACATGAGTACAATGTAAACAAGTAATAGGGTACATAAAATCATTGTCACAAGTAACTTTAAAAAGATATTTTGTTCCATCTTAATTATTTAATATAATATGGCATATATTTTTGAAATATTATTATTATGTGGATGTAAGTTTATTTAAGACGGGATCTATAAAAAATACAACTTATTACAATGTGGAGTTTATTTCTAATTATAACTGGTCATCAGTTGGGACCACAAATTTTTATTACTATAAAGAGATTATTCCTATGTAGAGTATTCTTATTTTGAGGTTCTACTGTATTATGGGTGTGTTTGACACACTGTATTGTATTATGTTGTATTACATTAGCACTGTATTATAATAATGTTGTACAATGTTTGGTGCTGCACTATACTGTATTGATTTTTTTTGTGATTAATTTAATTTAAATATTATATTATATTAATATATTTATATTGTATTAATATATTTAAATTGTATTAATGTTTTATATTATTTATATTATTATTAATTTTAAATTAATATTATTCAAATTTATTCATATTTAAATATTTATTATTAGTTATAATAAATTATAATGTAAAAATAAAAATATAATATTATTGAATAATAAATTATTTATTAATTTAAAATTAATAATTATAATGTAAAAACAAAAAATAAAAAATTTAAATAATATTATATTAAATTAAAAATTATATTTATTTATTTATTTATTATTATTATAATAAAGCAAAGCTAATCCGGCAGTTGTTGCATTAGCCACCCACATTAATCCCTTACAAATTTGTTCCAAATATAAGGTTAATATTATTTTAATATGAATAATATTTTAATACCCCATAATATAATGTAACAAACATGCCTTATATACACTAATGATCGAGATTTGTCCTTTCGAATAACAAATAAAGTACAGTCAGAACCATTATTGGTTTCTTACCCCTGTCTTGAATAAATAGTATAAGGTAAATATATCAATTGAAAGAGAAGAAAAATCTCTCCTCTCTTTCCATATTTTTGATCCATCAACATCCATTTAATAGCAAATAATTAGCCAAAGCCTGCAAATGCATGCTCTCTAGTCAAGTGTATGCCAACAAATGTCAGTTCAAGTTTTCAGTTTTACTCAAGCAAGCAAATGGGGTGAGTGTGACATCATATAAGAACAAAACATAATCAAATCATGTTAAAAAATTTACAACTTTTGATACCCTTTTTCCTCTTATAGCCTGTGGGCATATCCTTTCCTGCAGAGTGTTTTTCTCACAACTAACAAGGGGAAAAAAAAAAGGTAATAATAATAATAAGAATAATAATGATGATGGGGAAAAGTTACTATGCAGAGTCTTTTTTTTTAACCCCAACAACCGTAGCCATCATTTGTTTCCTTCATCACCTCAAAGCATTAAAGTCCAAAAAAAAGAACAAATTTATTACAAAAAATCATAATTGAAGGTTGAGCCTTTTTATGGCGTCGGGAGCCAAATCTATTTACTTGTTGTCAGCAGTGGCAATGGAAACGTAGGTGAAATTGATTTGAGGATTTAGGATCTAAAAAGTTCGATAGTATATTATTGCCTATTGTTTGTGTTTGAGAAGATGAAAATGGCTAGATCGATTTACCATCTTTAGGTATTTTGTTTCACTGTTTTAATTGTTTTGGCTTTTACTTTTATTTATTAATTTGCAAATTACAAACTATTTTTTTGGTGTGGGTACATAGTATACTGATAATATTCCATTTTGTTTAACGACAGAATTGCCCTTTAAAAAAGTCAATTAACAGACAATTTTTTAGCATTTGGGGGATTTTAACTAGTTTTAAAACTTGAGGGGATTTACTTAATTTTGATAAGCTGTTGGAGGTATCACTCATTTGCCCAAATTCTAAACAATGACATCTTTTTTAGGAGAGGCCCATAATTTTTTTATTCACTCGATATATATTACATCAATTAGTATATAAACTATATACCTCAATTAAATTAGAGTAGCATTATTATTATTATTATTATTAAGCAAAAGAAAAATATGTACTTCAAATTCTCCCTTTCACCATAAACATGCACACGATGTAGCCTAATCTTTTTTTTTTTAATCTATCAATCAAGATCTTTGCCCCGAACACAAACATAATTTGCGTAAAGCCTAATCTATTTTTTCTTTTTCTTTTTCTTTTTCTTTTTCCCCCTCATTTTGCCGTGAAGAAATTTAAACTTCAAAGTTCTAACTTTTTGTACCACTTTAAAATCTATTTATTAGTAAAATCAATTAATTAGTACTGACATTCACTTCATCTATTTAAGTCCACGATGATTTCAAAATTTTTACGTGCTTGTTCATTTTTTTTTTTTTTTTACTTTTCAATTCATTATTACTCATTTTTATATTACATTAGCAAAAAATGGTTAATTAGGACCGCCATGATTGAGACGAGGCTGACGTCTAGCTAGCTAGATTGAAGAATCAAGAGTGTATAATCCGTCTAATCAAAAAATTTCCACAATCACTATCACAGACATGATATATAGCCATAACATCTTCAACAACAAAGCCTTGACAATTTGACAGGAGTTCCTCTATATATATAACACGTGCTTTTTCAATTATTGTTAAATTACTTTCACGTGATCAATTTTTTTGAGACATTAAATGCATCAATCAACCATTTCCTTGTTAAAGGGTTGTTTCAGGAGTCAGGACCACAACTTCTTAGTCGGTTGTTGAAATGTCAGAGTCCTAGAATACAAGATAGTGACGTCTTTCAGACGAGTAACTCGAAAAGTTTCAACACTTTTTTTTTTTTTTTTTTTTTTAATTCCTGCTCCAACATCAAGAAGAAGTTTCTATCATGGGGTATTTATTTTGCCCATGATTTTTGTGGTATTTTTTTTTTAAATTGATATTTCATCATGTATTTATAATATACAATCTGGCAATAATTAACTAGCATTTCGTAAGGAAAAAAAAAATAATACAAGTTAGTTCTACTCAATTATACTTAATTAAGGAATAATTTAAATACATAAATATTCGATCCGCTAGTTATTAATAATAATAAATACATTTATTATTATTAAATTTTATTAACTTTATTATTTTAGTTATTATTAATTATTCTTATTATTATTTTTATTAATATTATCATTATTAACATTTATTATTAATATTATTATTATTATTAATATTATTATTATTATTAAATTTTATTTATTTTATTATTTTAGTTATTATTAATTATTCTTATTATTATTTTTATTAGTATTATCATTATTAACATTTATTATTAATATTATTATTATTAAATTTTATTAACTTTATTATTTTAGTTATTATTAATTATTGTTATTATTATTTTTATTAATATTATCATTATTAACATTTATTATATTATTATTATTAAATTTTATTATCTTTAATATTTTAGTTATTATTAAAATAAGCTTCATCAAATTTTATTAAAATAAGCTTCATCAAAGAGTACATAACTAATAAAAATTAGGGACCTAAATGGCAAAAGTAAGAAACATTTGAAAACTAAGTGTCATTTAGGTTTTATTCTATATAAGCTACCGTGAGCTAACATGAACTTATCTTTTAAATCATAATCGTTTTTAAACTACAACTGTCTAATTATAATATCAAAATTAAATATGGCCTCACAAGTATCTATCCATTGAAGCTACAAGTACTTTAGGCGGTAAATACGAATGATTAAAACTAAGACCAAATTATTAATTTTATCCGCACACACGTAAATTAATTAATAGTTTAATACCATAGTTGATTTAATTACAAGTAGATTAGAAGTAGCATAAGATGTTGATACCATACGTTGTTGATTATTTAATAACATAAGATGTTGATTCATCTGCCTGTATAATAATTAATTATAATGACTAATGAGATTAAATATAGTTTGCTGCATGACGTGGCTAACTTACTGACAATGATAGGTACGAGGACAGGGCATGTGTAACATGGAATAATCTGGGTCCAGCTGCGTACAATTCAAGAGTTGCAGGAGTAACATGCAATACAGGACTGGCACATGTAACACGCAATACAGGACTGGCACATGTAACACGCAATACAGGACTGGCACGCGTAACACGCACTAGTCTATGGTGATATAAATTGTGGCACCTGGTGAGTGAGCACTACAACGTGTACAAAATAAACAAATCCTAATACATTAAATTAAACTAATGGCTCATCAACTGATGACTTCAGTGCCTGCCTTGACTAGATTGCAGGAACCTAGAAGTTTCATCTCATCACTTGGATCACCCAGCATCAGCAAAAGCAACAGCAATGGCTTCTGTGCATCTCCAATCCAATGCATGTCTGCTACAAAAGTTCGTGACAAGGCAATTAATGATAATAGGCGATCAGCCAATTATCAGCCTTCCATGTGGAGCTATGATTACCTTCAATCTCTGTCAAATGGCTATGTGGTATACTTAATTACTACTATGGTGTTGATTTGATTATTTGGAATCGATGATAAGATGCAGAAGTAAAGCTACAACAAATTAATTATGTTTGTTCCTTTTTTCTTTTTTTCCCCCTTTTGGATAACCTTTGTAGGGAGAATCATGTGCCCAACGGATCGAAAAGCTGAAGGGAGAAGTGAGGTTAATGCTTGACAATTATAAAGAGGTTGACGATTATGTGGATGCGCTACATTGCCTGGAGATTGTTGATAATTTGCAAAGACTTGGAGTATCTTATCACTTTGAGGGCGAAATTAAAAGATTTCTCAATAGTATATACAACAAGAGAAACAGTCGCAGAAGCAGTACTTACCATGCCAAGGAAAATCAAGAAAGTTTATTATATGCCGCATCTCTTGAATTTAGACTCCTAAGACAACATGGTTATGATATACATGCACATGGTACGGCCAAATCCAATGGAAGTTTTTCTTCTTAGTAATGATCTAGTGGTTAGTGATGGTGCTCACCTAGAGCAACAGTATCACGAGTCACTATTTAATAATTAAGTTATTGCTTAAATACTATATACAATATATCGGGTATTACAGAATTCTGTCACGTGTAGTCCAAATACTCATCATATGATAGGCACAGATGCTTACTAGAGATTATCTTCATTTTGTTCTGTATACCTGTAATCAAATAACATTACTCTTCATCACAATAATTTGAAAAGAAATATTCCATTAATGTATTTCTTTGAGCTTGTTGATTTAATATATATGATTCAAATGTGCTGTCGCAGGAACCCTTTCTAGTTTCATGGATGAGAAGGGGAAGTTTAAGTCATGCCTCGGAGACGATATCAAAGGAATTTTAGCATTGTATGAAGCTGCATATCTTTTGGGAGAAGAAGAGAGCACCATCTTCCATGAAGCTATCAATTTCACAACCACACATCTCGAAGAATACGTGAAGAAGCATAATGATGATGATGGATATTTTTCAGCATTAGTGAACCATGCATTGGAACTTCCCTTACACTGGAGGATGGTAAGATTGGAGGCAAGGTGGTTCATTGATGTATATGAAAGAGGAACGGACATGAACCCAGTTTTGGTCGAGCTTGCTAAACTGGACTTTAATTCTGTGCAAGCAGCACACCAAGACGAGCTCAAGTATGTGTCTTGGTGGTGGAGGAAGACGGGACTTGGCGAGTTGCATTTTGCAAGGGACAGGATACTGGAAAATTTCTTCTGGGCTTTGGGGGAGATATGGGAGCCTCAATTTGGATACTGTAGAAGGATGTCCACAAAAGTTAACGCATTAATAACGACCATTGACGATGTTTATGATGTGTATGGTACCTTGGATGAACTTGAACAATTCACAAATGCCGTTGAAAGGTTAGTGCACTACACTTGAATTAGTTATTTTTATTTAAAAAAATATTTTTCAATTAATTATATATATATTTGGATTTGTAATTAATTAATTGATTGATTTCAGATGGGATGTCAATGCGATGGATCAACTTCCATACTATATGAAGCTGTGTTTTCATGTTCTTCATAGTTCAACAAACGAAATGGCTTTTGATACTCTCAAGGATCAAGGAGTTCACGTCGTTCCTTACCTTAAAAAAGCTGTAATTAATTAATTTTTCATTAAATTAATTTTCGTCATACGTTTTCATTAATCTGTTTTAATAAAATATATTGTTAATTTACAGTAGAATAGGTCTATTTACACTCTAAAAAAATAGTATGGACACTCTATGAATACTGTAGACAGTCACTTATCAAATTAACAATATAAACTATTACTTAGAACGCAAAAAAGAAAATCCCAAATATACCCTTAATAAATCTCTCTTTCCCTCTCTCTCTTTTTCTGTTTTTTAGTCTTTCACACCCATGACATCAATAACTTGAAAATTATCCACGGAAGACTTCTAACAGCTTTTATGTCAATTTATGTTTAACATCAGTGAAAGAAAATATTAGTTTTTAACAATTTTTAGTGGGGTGTGTTAGAAGGGTGTCAAAAGCCATATTTTTTTATTTAATTATATTGAAAGTATCCTTAATAGTAGTTTACTTTAAGCATATTTTAGTAATAAATTTTTTTATTAAAACTTTAGTGTTCAAAATATTTTTTAGAATGTAAATAATTTAGTCCTTTACAGTATTATAAAAGTCTATCACAAATTTTAATAAAGTGTAGAATTTCTTACCTGATAGTTTTTAATATGTGTGTATATACACTGCAGTGGGCAGATATGTGCAAATCTTTTTTGTTGGAGGCAAAATGGTACAGCAGCGGATACATACCAACCCTTGATGAATACATAGAGAATGCTTGGGTTTCAGTCTCAGGACCTGTAATTCTACTCCATGCTTATACCTTGATTGCAAATCCAGCAAAAGAGGAGGCCTTGCAATTCTTACAAGAGTACCCCCATATAATTCGTTGGCCATCAATGATTTTTCGACTTGCCAATGACCTGGCAACATCATCGGTACGTACGTACGGTACCTATCGAGGCAAGAGCATACATGCAACAATATAATTAATTAATTAATTAACATGCATCTTATGTATCTCTAATTATCTTCGCTTTTCATTAAATAGTTTGATTACTTTTTAATTTCTTCTCTTGACATATTTTAGGATGAGGTGAAAAGAGGAGATGTTCCTAAGGCAATTCAATGTTACATGCATGAAACTGGAGCTTCAGAAAGCGATGCTCGTCTACACATAAGAGATTTGATCACAGCAGCATGGATGAAGATGAACAATAAAAGAGAAGGAGATGAAAATCCTGATCACTTATTACTGCCCAACAATTTTGTCCAGTTTGCAATGAATCTAGCGAGAATGGCTCAATGCACATACCAAAACGGAGATGGGCATACCGTTCAAGACAATAGTAAAAATCGTGTATTGCCATTACTCATTCACCCCATTAAGTCCTAAGGTTAAGGGTGCAACCAAGAATTGATTAATTAAGCCTACAAATTAAGCACCCTGTTGAATCGAAATTGATTAATTAAGCCTACAAATTATTGAAGCATGCAAATCATCAAAACGACAACGATCGTCATTATTGAAGAGGATCTCCTCAGCGGCTACAAAAATCTTGGAGTCAACTCAGTTTGTAGCTCTCACTTTTGAAAAATTAGCTCCCCTAATTAATATTTTGTAATTTATAGCTTCCTAAAATCACTTTATATTTGTCCTTTGCATCCAAATAAAATGAACACTTTTAAGTTTCTGTTCTCTAGAATGTGAGACTCTCTATTTTTGAATTAATTACCGTCAAATGTATTTTAAACTAATCAGATAAAAGCAAATATATGCATTGGTTTTTTCTTAGAATCTTGCTGTTTCACATGTGATGAATCATTTCATCTGTTTATTTCGAATCCATTAACAAACTTACTTTGAAGCATGACATGAGTGACCAATAAACACAGGACAATCATTTGTAATAAAATATCGGAGCTTGATGTCTTTCATTCATTGCCTACGTAATCTTAAGTTGAGTTATATTACTAACTAAATATCAGGGCGGGAAAATATTTTGCTAAGTGAATTATGAACTTTCGTCCTTCTCAAGCACACCTGGTCCACGTCAATTAAGCATATGTACGTGGTAGGAGTAATTGAAAGTCCAAAAGAATTATTCCAATATATAGAAAGGAATGATTCAATTCTTTGGCCCCAAAAGCAATGTAACCAAACACGCAAAAGGATCAGTACGAAGGATCTACGATCTATCAATATCCACTATAATCTAGGGTAGTAGTGAATAGTGATGAATAATCTTTTTCACTTGTTTTCAACATATGTAACTCGAGTGCTACAACATCTCCTGCAACTCACAAAGATTCATAGAGCTTTCACAATTTCATTAAGCTTTTATATTGTTATATATTTGTTATACAAGCCCAAAATATATAAATTATTCAATCTATGATTTTGGATATTGTTACAGTCCAAGATCCTGGACAAAATCAATTACGAAAGAGTTAAATCAAAGAAATTTTAAGATTTTTTTAGTAGTGGTGTGAAGAGAAATGTGGAAAATAGAAGAGTTTGGTTGTCTTGTCATTTTCTAGTAAAAACATCCCAATTTCAGCGAGCTGCTAACTACTAATAATTGTGAAGTCATAAAATAACAGAATAACATTTTAAAAATTAATATAATATTCACGATTAATCATAATATTACACCAAATTATCCTATTGAAATTCATATGTCAACACATATATGATGGACATAATATTCTTGTTTTTGCTTGACTTAAATTCATGTATGAAAGTTTGTACTTCAAGTTTAGTACCCAATTGATTTTTTCGAACAATAGTTGTTGTTCAAAAACAATTTTCTTTTATTTTCTATTTGCACTTTATTGCATTTTTTTTTCACTAATGCTATGCAGAGTTGCTGACAATTGTAATGAAAATTTTATTATAGAAAGAAATATTAGGAACGTGTGCAGCAACTAATGTGTGCATGGAGCAACTAACATGTGCATGTGCAGTAACTAACGTGTGCATGGAGCAACTAACGTGTGCATGTGCAGTAACTGTTGTAATATTCTCTTTATATAGCATTTGTATTCCATTAGGAATAGAAGGAGCAACTTTTGTATTCCGTTAGGAATAGAAGGAGCATATTTAGGAGACTATTTAGAGATTTCGTAGCTATCTTTGATTTTGGGCATAGATGTATATATGAATAACCGTGTAAGATACAAGGGCAATACAAATTTCTTCCCCTCTCACAAACGTTTTCATGGTATCAGAGCCTTGAGCCAAACCTTCTAATAAATCAAAATTTTCCATAGCCGGCGCCGAAGCTAAGCACCATGGCTGAAAGGGAAAAGGAAAACCGAATATGATAGATTCATCTTCACCTTATTATCTTCATCCCTCTGATCATACGGGCATGATTATATCCTCAGTGAAATTAAATGGTGAGAATTATGAAGAGTGGTCAAGCTCGATGCGTAATGCATTTCGGGCAAGAAGAAAACAATCATTTTTGAATGGTAAGATTGAGAAACCTGCCGAAGAAGCTCCTGAAATTGAAGATTGGTGGAGTGCGAATTCAATGCTTGTAGGATGGATATTTACATCTTTTGAACTGCATATTCGTTCAACAATCACCTACTATGATACTGTTAAGGAACTCTGGGATGAATTAAAATTGAGATTCTCAATTGGGAATGGACCACGGGTGCTGCAGTTGCGATTCGATTTGGCCAAATGTAGATAAGATGGGCAGACAGTAGCAGCCTACTTTGGACGTCTCAAGATTCTGTGGGATGAACTTAGCAACTATGTGCAACCTCCTGTCTGCTCTTGCGGGAACTGCACCTGTAATCTGTCAACGCTGTGGGTAAAATAAAGGGAAGAAGAACATGTTCACCAATTCTTGATGGGACTTGATGATACGATTTATGGGACGGTTCGTTCTAATATTATTGCTCAAGAACCTCTTCCCTCACAAAGTCGTGCTTATGCCTTGGTGGTACAAGAAGAAAGACATCAAACCATTACAAGGACACGTGATGTGCGTGTCGAAGCCGTGAGCTTTGCTGTCCAAGCACCCAAGGCACAACAAGGAGCTGCTGCGTCTTTTTCGAATAAAGAAAATGGAGAAAAATCAGTGTGTAAACACTGTGGCAAAACCGGTCATGAGATATCATCTTCCTTTAAGATTATTGGATATCCGGAGTGGTGGACTGCTAATCGTGGAAAGGGTAACACAGGCGGACGAGGGCAGACAAATAATTGTGCTGGGCGTAGTAAATCGCATGCTGCTGTGGCTAACACTGCTCTTATGCCTACTGGTGGAGGATGAAACCAGGCTAGTCCGACTCTGTCAACACAAGATCGAGCTGCCCTTGCAGCTACTCTCACAGATGATCAATGGGCAACTATGGTGAATATGCTTAATTCACAAAATAAGGATGTTTCAAAAGAGAAGCTTTCTGGTAAGTGGATTCTTGATACAGGGGCTTCGAGACATATGACAGGAAGCAGAGAATTAATGACTGATCTGCAAAATATTGGGCTTTCGCCCATAGGTCTTCCAAACGGCATATGCTCTCATGCTCAGTGCGAGGGCACTGTTGAGTTTGGAAACAATTTGAGATTGAATCATGTTCTATATGTACTTGATCTTAATTATAATTTAATTTCTTTGGCTGCTTGATTAACGATTTGCAGTGCCTTGCCACTTTAACTGACAAACTATGTGTGATACAGGACCGCACTATGAGGACTTTGATTGGTGTGGGTGAGCAAAAAGACGAGGTCTATATTTTTTGGAATCTGGCATCAGCAAAGGCGTGTCGTGTCTCTATAAAAGGAAATTATTATCTATGGCATCAACGTTTAGGTCATGCTTCTAATAAGATTATTTCTTTACTTCCTGATGTTAGCAAAATGGAATGTCAGAAATTTCGTGATGAACCATGTGATATTTGTTTTAAAGCAAAACAAACTCGAAATGTTTTTCCTATTAGTATGAATAAAGCCAATGATATGTTTGCTCTAGTGCATTGTGATGTGTGTGGTGCTTATCGTATTCCGTCTTCCTGTGGTGCTCATTATTTTCTTTCCATTGTTGATGATTATTCACGAGGAGTTTGGGTTTATTTGATGGCACATAAATGTGAGGTGGATCAGCTTTTTAAAAATTTTTGTGCTATGGCCAAGACTCAATTCAATAGGCAAGTTAAAGTGGTACGAAGTGATAACGGTACAGAATTTAAAGTTTTGAATTCTTTTTTTGCTGAAAATGACATTGAATTTCAAGCTTCTTGTGTGGATACGCCTCAACAAAATGGGCGTGTCGAATGGAAACACCGTCATCTTCTCAATGTTGGGCGTGCCTTAAGGTTTCAAGCCAACTTGCCTCTTAATTTTTGAGGAGAATGTATTTTAAGTGCTGCTTATATAATTAATCGCATTCCCACTCCTTTACTTGATGGAAAAACTCCTTATGAATTATTGCATGGTAAGCCTCCTCCGTATGCTCATTTTCATAGCTTTGGGTGTTTGTGCTATGCTCGTTATGTTCCTCGTGACAAGAATAAATTTAATCCTAGAAGTAGGCGGTGTGTATTTGTCGGCTATCCCCATGGAAAGAAAGGTTGGAGAGTCTTTGATTTGGAAACCAATGATTTTTTTGTGTCCCGTGATGTGGTGTTTTTTGAGGATACATTTCCGTATCATGATATCTCATTGGATTGCTCTCCTGCTCATGATCCTTACGTCACACATGATTCTTTACGAGTGCAACATGTTGAGTCTCCTCTTCCTTCACTTGGTGGTAACAGAGACGTTTCTAATGACGCTCAGGAGGAACCGAAGTCTAATGATAGGGGGAGCCCATCCTCCCCTCGTGCAGTGTCTGATTTGTCCTCTGATTTAGCTGCCCTCCATGAAAGGGGGAGCTCTTCTTTTGATGTTTCACTCTCTTTGCCATCATCAGCTGATGAGAATATTGGTATCTCTGTTCGTTGCAGTACACGGTCAAAAATTCCCAACACTCGTCTGCGTGATTTTGTGTGTCATACAGCTCGAGTTATAGACCCCGCCTCCGTATCCCCTGTACCATTACTGTCCTTAGGTACGCCTTATCCCATAGCTAATTTTATGACTTGTGCTAATTTTTTTGCAAATCATTCTCGTTTCCTAGCGGCTATTACTACTCTTATTGAGCCCACTAGGTATTCTGAGGCTGTAAAAGACCCCTGTTGGCGTGAAGCCATGGCCAAGGAGATTGACGCTCTTGAACAAAATGAGACTTGGACACTAGCCAATCTTTCTCCGGGCAAAAAGGCTATTAGTTGCAAATGGGTCTACCGCATCAAGTACCATTCTGATGGCAGTATTGAGAGGTGCAAAGCTCGACTAGTTATCCTTGGTAATAACCAGATTGAAGGGGTGGATTATAATGAGACTTTTGCACCAATTGCTAAAATGGTTTCTGTTCGAACTCTCTTAGCTGTTGCTGTTGCTCGAGATTGGGAGTTACATCAGATGGATGTACATAACGCTTTTCTTCATGGTGACCTTGCTGAGGAAGTGTACATGCAACTTCCTCCCAGTTTTTCAACTACTTTTTCTGGCAAAGTATGTTGTCTTCGTAAATCTTTATATGGTCTTCGTCAAGCCCCTCGTAATTGGTTTGCTAAGCTTGCTGGTGCCTTGAAATCTTTTGGATTTGACCAATCATATGCCGATTACTCTCTTTTTACATTTGCGAGTCATGATATTTCTATTCATGTGCTTGTTTATGTTGATGACTTGATTATTGCGGGGAATAATACTACTGCTATCTCTATGTTTAAAGCCTATTTAAGCCGTTGTTTTCACATGAAGGATTTGGGTGTTCTTAAGTATTTTCTAGGCATCGAGATCTCTCGAGGACCTACTGGCATGTTTTTATCTCAACGCAAATACACGTTGGATATTTTGGCTGAAACCGGTCTTCTTGGTGCAAAACCAGCTTGATCTCCTATTGACCAAAATCATCGTCTTGCTCTTGATGATGGTCCTATGTATTCTGATCCTGTACGGTATCGCAGGCTCATTGGTCGCTTAATTTACTTGACTATTACTCATCCCGAGCTTTGTTATTCAGTTCATGTTCTGGCTCAATTTATGCAATGTCCTCGTGAGATTTATTTGGAGGCCGCTATTCATGTTTTGCGTTATCTAAAAGGTCATCCAGGTCAAGGTATTTTCTTACTACGGAATAGTGCCCTTCAACTTATTGCCTATTGTGACTCGGATTGGGGCGCTTGTCCTCTTACCCGTCATTCTCTTACTGGTTATTTCATTTTTTTGGGTGGTTCTCCCATTTCCTAGAAGACAAAGAAACAACATACTGTTTCTCGTTCTTCGGCTGAAGCAGAGTATCGATCTATGGCTTTCACTTGTTGTGAATTAACTTGGTTGAAGGCTTTATTAAAGTCCCTTGGTGTTTCGCATTCTTTACCGATGCGTCTTTACTGTGATAGTCAGGCAGCGCTTCATATTGCTGCCAATCCTGTTTTTCATGAGCACACTAAGCACATTGAAATTGATTGCCACTATGCGCGGGACCAAATCCATGCTGGTAATATTGCTGCTTTTCATGTTCGTACTTCAGAGCAACTTGCAGACATTTTCACAAAGGCGCTTGGTCGACACCAGTTTGAGAATATCCTTCGCAAGTTGGGCATTCGTGATCTTTATGCTCCAACTTGAGGGGGAGTATTGGGAACGTGTGCAGCAACTAACGTGTGCATGGAGCAACTAACATGTGCATGTGCAGTAACTAACGTGTGCATGGAGCAACTAACGTGTGCATGTGCAGTAACTGTTGTAATATTCTCTTTGTATAGCATTTGTATTCCATTAGGAATAAAAGGAGCAACTTTTGTATTCCATTAGGAATAGAAGGAGCATATTTAGGAGATTATTTAGAGATTTCGTAGCTATCTTTGATTTTGGGCATATATGTATATATGAATAACCGTGTAAGATACAAGGGCAATACAGATTTCTTCCCCTCTCACAAACGTTTTCAAGAAAAATTGGGTATAACACATATGAAGTGAAAAATCAATAATAACACTAGTGAAAAGCATATCTAAGAAAAATTAGACAACTGGACTTACATTTTAAAATAGTACGAGTCTTGACTTATCACATGATGTGATTCATCTCAGTTAATTTATTTTTAAAATCCTTTAATAATAGCAAAATATCAAAATTACTTATTTGTAGGATATGATAAAATTAGGGAATTCGAAACCAAATAAAAGATTCAAGGAGCAGAATTAGAAATTAGAGTTGGCAATAGGTAATTATAAAATAAAAGTTGATCATTTGTAGTAAATCATCTTTTAAATAATAGTTTTGATAAAATTAATAAAGATAATTTTTTTTTATAATACAAGTGTGGATATCAAATCAATTTAATTTCCAACCTATAGTAATATGTATTTATTAAATACTTTAATATTATGTCTTTTAAATTACATCTATCCAATCTAAATACCAAACACAATCTTATCATTATGGAAAGGCTAAACAAAATGAAAATTAAAGTGGCTTACTGGTTTTGATTTGCAAGTTAGGAAGAAGAACCATGGCCGTGCACACACACTAGTCAATATTTAAAATTAGATATTTAAAATGAGAGGAAACATGAATTTTTTTTTAAATCAATAGACATTTTCATAATTTTAGAATGTATTTGGAGAATTTTGATAAAATCCTAAATTTAAAATACTCAATGATTTCTTTAAAAATATTTTAGAAGCCAGTCGAAGCCTGTCGACTGTGCCCCAGTTGGTGCCATATAGTGGACTCCAATTTCAAAAAATCACATGGGCTGCTTCCCGATTATTGAAGCTGTGTTTTCATGTTCTTTACAATTCAACAAATCAAATGATTTTTGATACTCTCAAGAATTAAGGAGTTCATGTCATTTCTTATTTTAAGAAAGTTGAAATTAATTAGTTTTAATTAAATTCATCTTCATTATACGTTTTCATTAATTTGTTTTGGTAGTAAATATTGTTAATTTATAATGGAATGAATTTATTTACACTTTAAAAAATACTTTGGACACTTTAATATTATAGACACTCACTCATTAAATTAAAAATATAAATTATTACTTAATACACTAAAATAAAATCCCAAACACACCCTCAATAAATCTCTCTTTTTCTTTCTCCTTTTGTTCTTTGGTCTCACACTCATGATATCAATAACTTGAAAACTCGCCATGGAAGACTTCTATCAGCTTTCCACAGTTTAAAAACTTTCTTTATCATGCCAATAACTTGCTTTTTTCTTTTTTCTTTTTTCCCCTGACTTTATGCTTTGGGGTTTATTACCTACTATATTAATAGAAAATCTTATTTTCACAAAATTTGTCATCTTCAATGGTATAATTTTAAAGGAATCCTTAATTTTAGTTTCATTTCATAAATTATAGTCATTTTCTAGTAAGAACATTCGAATTCAGTGAACTGTTAACTACTAAATGATTATAAAATTATAAAAGAAAAAAACATAACTTCAATTCAAGTAGTTGCATATTTTATTTCTTGTCATTTACTACATGTCTGAATGTGTAGTGCTAGTTCAATTCAATCAAATAATTAGTAAATTAATTAAAATCACATTTGGAGTCTGATTTAGGATTTTCATTTCTTATTAATTAGGATTTTTATTTCTTATTAATTATGATTTGTCTTCCATATTACAATATTTTTTTAACTTAGTGAAACATGATCGAAGTACCAAATCATTATTGGGCTGTATTTTCATTTTTATTTTCATTATATTTTACCATGCACCACTAGATCGGGTAATGGGAATCGAAATTGTGGTTCCACCCCTATTTGGGAAAAGAAAGTGGGAGACTGATTTCCAATGGATGGTGGAAATTAGTCTCTCATTCTCAAGGATGACGATTTTGCCCCTCAACAAAATCAATGATCTCAATTTTGTCCTCAGTTCAAGGTAAAAAAAGGGAACGCGATCCTGTTGACGAGCTTCCCCATTGTTGTCGGTTATCGATCGTCATAGGCAGCAGTAGTCTCGAGCAGTCGTCACTTTCCGATTTGCTGATGTTGCCAACGACGACGACGACGACGACGATTATTATTATTATTATTACTATTATTACTATTATTATCATTTGTAATATTTATATTATTATATTAATTTTAATTATTATGATTATTAACAATATTTATTATTAATAATAATATTCTAATAATAATAATAATAATCACAATAATTAAAACACAAAATAATAATTATGACAATAGTTACTTAAGGAACTTTTAGTAATTTGCAACAATCTAACTTATTCTAATTATAATTCTAAGACAAAGTAAACACATTAATGGGAATCCAACTCATTTTGATTCCAATTCTTATAGTTTAAATAAACAACTTATTCTAATTCTCATTCCATGTTATAATTCTAGCTTATTTCGATTATAGCTCATTCCATTTCTATTCCATTCCAATTCTCATTTAGTAAATACATCAATAATCTCCTATATTGGAGGCCAAAATAGCGTAGCAACATTTAGGTATTTAAGTACAATATTCAGATTAATCATAATATTGCACCAAATTATCCCATTGAGATTCATATGTAAATATATATATGATTGACATAATATTCTTGTCTTTGCTTGAATTAGATTCATGTATGAAGTTTTTGATTTCAGATGTTTAGTACCCTTTTTTTTTTTGAACAACAGTTGTTGTTTGAAAAAATATTTTCTTTTATTTTCTATTTGCATTTTTTATTGCATTACTTTCACTAATGTTATGGAGAGTTGCTAACAATTGTAATGAAAATTTAATTCCAGAAGGAAAAACTCGGTACAATACGTATGAAGTGAAAACCAATAACAACACTTGTGAAAAAGCATATCCAAGAAAAGTTAGACAATTCGACTTACATTCTAAAGTAGTATGGATCTTGACTTATCACGTGCTATGATTTATCTCAGTTAATTTATTCTTAAAATCCTTTAGTAATAGCAAAATTTCAAAAATACTCATATGCCGGAAATGAGAATTAGGAATTTTGAAATTACATAAAAGATTCAATGAGCAAAATTAGAAATTAAAGTTAGCAATTGGTAATTATGAAATAAAAGTTGATAGTGTGTAGTAATAATTTTGATAAAATTAATAAAGATAATATAGGTTTTCTTATAATACAATTGTTAAATGAATTCAGTTTAACTTTTAAATTATAATAACAAGTATTTAGTAAATATTTTAATATTGTATCTTTTACATTACAATTTAATTTAACAACAAGACCTTAATTTAATTTATGTTTTAATATTGTCCAATTTAAATACCAAACAAGACCTTTATCATTTGGGAAAAGGCTAAACAACAACGAAACTAAAGTGGTTTACTGGTTTTGATTTGCAAGTTAGGAAGGAGAACCATGGCCATGCACACACACTAGTCAATATTTAAAATTAGATATTTAAAATAAGGGGAAACATGATTTTCTTTAAAATCAATAGAGCAATTTCATAATTTTAAATGTGTTTGGAGAGCTTTCATAAAATCTAACTTTTTGCTTTTGGGGTTATTACCTACTTTATTAATAGAAAATCTTATTTTCATAAAATTGTCATTTTCAATGTACTATAATTTAATTTAAAGAAATCCTCAATTCTAGTTTCATTTTATAAATTTATCCATCTGGTCTCATGTGCCAATTCTTAAAAATTATAAGATTGAAGAAATGTTGGAGAATTAATAAATAAAACACACAAAAACACACTATTTTATTTCTTCAACAACACTCCTCACCAATTACAACTCTTATTTTTCACTCTCTACACCTTAGAGATTTTGCTACTTCACTTGATATTTAAACCGAAGGGGAGATGGGGTATTTATACATGAAACAAACTAATCACAACCATTCATTTATTAAACTAATAAACAAATCCTCACCATCCATTAAAACCTACCACTCACCTATTTCACCAACCACACCTAACACACCTAACACAAATAATTCAAACCTCACCAACCATACCTACTCATGGAACCTTCCATGAGTTGGGCTTGATTTATTCATCTTAGATCAAGTTTATGATCCAACACCTCCCCTTAAACTTGATCCTGTGACACCAAGCAAACTTCTGAATCTTACAAAGTCTTCTTGCTTGAGTGGCTTAGTGAAGATATTAGCTGCTTGATCTTGTGATTTTACATACTTGATTTGCACTTCTTTTCTTGCAATACACTCTCTTATGAAATAATAGCGAGTGTTTATGTGTTTACTTCGATCATGAAAGACTGGATTCTTGGATAGGGCAATTGCTGATTTATTATCAACACAAAACTCGGTTGGCTCTTCTTGTGCCAAACTCAACTCTTTCAGCAAATTTCTGAGCCAAATTGCATGACAAACACTTGATGTGGCAGCTACATATTCAACTTCATAGGTGGATAGCGTGACAATTGGTTGCTTCTTTGACATCCATGTGAAAGCAGTATCTCCCTTGAAGAACACAAATCATGTTGTGCTCTTTCGATCATCTACATCTCCACCCCAATCGCTATCGCTATATCCAATAAGCTTGTAGTCATTAGAAAATGAGTATAACAAGCCGAAATTAATTGTACCTTTGATATAGCGAAGGATTCTTTTTGCAGCTTTAAAATGGGTGATCTTTGGATTCTCCATATATCGGCTCACAAGTCCAACAACATAAAGGATATCTGGTCTTGTGCATGTCAAATAACGTAAGCTTCCAACCAAACTTTTAAAGAATGTTGGATCTATATCTTCGCCTTTATCATATTTGGATAACTTGACTCCGCATTCCACTAGCGTGCTTATAGGCTTGAAATCATTCATCTTGAACCTTTTGAGAATCTCTTTTGCATAGCTTTCTTGGGAGATAAATATGCCTTCTTCCTTTTTCTTGACTTCAATGCCGAGGTAATATGCCATCAGTCCGATGTCAGTCATCTCGAACTCTTTGATCATCACTCTCTTGAACTCTTCAAACAAGCTTGGATTACTTCCAGTGAAGGTGAGATCATCCACATACAGGCACACAATCAAAATATCTCCATCTTTTTCTTTGACGTAGAGAGCATGTTCATATGGGCATTTGGTGAAGCCTTTCTCTTGAAAATACTTGTCAATTCTGCTATTCCATGCCCTTGGTGCTTGCTTTAACCCGTAAAGAGCTTTCTTCAATCTCAAAACTTTGTCTTCATGTCCTTTCACCACATAGCCTAATGGTTGTTCGATGTAAACTTCTTCTTCAAGGAATCCATTCAAGAAAGCAGACTTCACATCCATTTGAAAAATCTTCCACTTGTTCTGAGCAGCCAAAGAAATAATAAGTCTAATAGTTTCAAGTCGAGCTACAGGAGCAAATACCTCGTCATAGTCTATGCCAGCCTTTTGACTATAGCCTTTTGCAACTAGCCTCGCCTTGTGCCTTTCAATTTCTCCCTTCGCGTTTCTTTTTGTTTTATACACCCATTTGACACCAATCGCCTTGTGACCTTTTGGAAGAGTAGTAAGCTCCCAAGTATCATTCTTCACAATGGCTTTGATTTCTTCATCCATTGCAATTCTCCACTTCTCATCTAGTGCAGCTTCTTGGAAGTTGACTGGCTCACAATCAGCAAAGAGGCAAAAGAGAGTGAGATTGTCATGTCTCTCAGTTACCTCATAGAGATCTTTAAGACTCCTTGTACGTTCTTCGGTTCTTTCATTTAAGAAAGACGGCGGTGAATCTCCGCATGTGGTTGATGCTGGTGAGATAGGTGGAGTGGCAGGCTCTTGTTGTTCATCTACTTGTTTTATCTGTATATGATCATCTTCTTCAATGGTAAAGAAGTTGAAGTCATCCACACCAGAGCCAAAATCTCATTCTCATTCTTCATCAAAAATTACATCTCGACTGATCACGATCTTCCCGTTGTTTGGATTGTAAAGGTTGTATCCTTTGGAGTTGTTGTCATAGCCGATGAAGATGAACTTCTGATGGGTGTCGAAGCCAACAAAAGTAAATTCCTACTCTAAATAAATTGTGTATAGTGATTGAGCAGGGTCGTGTCCACAGAGATCGGTAATTAATTAAATCCTTTTGAAACGTAAAACGTAAAATAGGGGAATTGTTGACAATAATAAAAATCAAATTAAAATAACAAGAATGCAAATTAAAGTTGTAATTCAAATTGGAGAAAGCTCTGGTTGAAGGAATTAACTCAGCTTGATTCGACTACTGATCATTGATTCAAATATAGATTATTATTACTCATGAATAGACCGGTTATAGCTACTGAGACCCTCTAATAGCCAATCTCTCCTTAACTAGTCGATAACCAAGGTACGACCGTTGGTTATTTCCCTAATCAATAGACAACCCTAGATACGATCATAGAATTTAATCAATTGACAGCCTGAAAAACCAGAGAGACCCAAATCCTAATCAACACATATGATGATTCATTTAAATTAGATTGTTTATTCTCACAACATAACTCTCTGCTATGTTATTTGTCACAAACATTAAATTCTTCATACGATGAATCCTTTAATTGACAATAGATTAAGTTGATAATTAAATAGTGGCCAATTACCTAATTAACAAACATAATCATGAAACTAATTCAGAGAATAAACAAATACCCAAAAAGTAATAAAACAATTAAAGTATAAGAAAGATCTCACAGTAGTGATGAATCAAAGCTTTATTATCCTTCAACCAGAAAAATAGGTTTAGTTCTTCATAGAGAGAAGAGAAAAGTTAGATTTAGGGTTTCTTTGTTTTTCTCCAATCCCCAAAATCCCTCCTTTTTCACAATAGATTCCTCTCTTAAATACTCTCTCTCTCTTCTCTTTTAGAATTCTATTTAAAATAAAATACTAATATCTGAAATATTAAATTCGTAATTACAAAAATAACCAAAAATACAAAACACGTTAAACTAAAAACTGCAGGTCCGCAGTTGACAGCACGCGCCCACGCCTTATCAACAAAGTTCTTCTGACGCTCAGAAATTTCTCCAAGAGAACAATCCTCCTTAAACATCATCTTTTAGCTCAATTTTATCATCAATCAATAGAATTGCACCTACAAAAGTAAAACACAAGTAAAACATTATTATTAAGTGCAAAACATCGATATTAAGGGAAGTAAACAATGCAAAACTAGTGCATAAATTGCACTCTAACAAATTCCCCCACACCAAGATGATGCTTGTCCTCAAGCATATAACTCAAGATTAATCCCAAATCTCCACTCAATTCTCATCTCAACTCATCCAAAAATAATTTTAAGCAAGCATACCTCAAGAAATTAAGTCGATCAACATTCGAGAGACAAGGATTTTAAAGCATAGAATCTCATAAGATAGAATAAGAACATTCAACCACCAAGAAGATCCATTCAAAATTCAAGTGCAACAAGATGTAATAGCCCTCTCAATAACTTCACTCTATGCACTCAAAGTGTTTAGGGTGTCATTTATTCACTCAAATCAAATCAAAGAATGCTATTACCATAAGCTTGCTCATATATCACATCTCAATCCACAAAACATGAATAAAATTGCAAAAATCTAAGGGTCTTAAAAGGGTTGTAATGGGGTTAAATAGGTTGAATGAAAAAGAAAGGTTTACGAAAGAAAAAGAGATCAAAATGAGAAGAATGAACTCATTGAATGAACTTATGATATCAAAATGCTTATTTCTACTCAAGTCACCAAGAATGTAAACATTTTTTTTCTTTTTTTTCGATTTTTTTTTATTTGTTTTGTTTTTTTTTTGAATCAAAACAAGGAAATGAACCTTGCACAATTTAATTCAAGCATAATGCTTGTTGATCTAATTGAGAAACTTTATTACAAGGTAGAAAAAGCAACAAAATATATCCACACAATGAGTCCAAAAATCTCCTTAAATTGAGGCTCAAAAAGAAGAAAAATGGTTAAGTAGACGGAGAGAATTAGATGGGTAATGGTTAAGGCTCAAACAAAGATAGTAAATCAAGGTCTTCGGGTAGAGAAGAAAAAAAAAGAAAATGCAAGAATAGAAAAATGGTAAATGGTTTGCCCTTATCATTTTAATGCATAAAATCTCGTAATGTGGCTTCAACATGCATAACAAAGCAAGTTCTAGAATAAACAAACTAAGATTGATATTCACATAATAAAAATAATTAGAGCAAAGTGGTTGCTCATAGGCTCAAATCCTCACAAAGTTGGTAAATTTGCCATCAAATCATGTACACTCTTCAAATGAATCAACCATCAATAGTGGTGTAGAATGGGAAGAAGGTATGAGTGAAGGAAAGGTAAAAATGATAAGAAGTGAGAAAGATGTATGTAGTAATATGAAAAGTGAAAGATAAAATGTGAGTGATGAAAGAGTATGATAGAATAAAAATAGATGTAAATAATTTGAGATAGATGGGAAAAAAGTAATGAGAAAGAAAAGAAAAGAAAAATAATAATATATGAAGCATACTAACTCCAAAATCATTTAAGGATGAGTAGAATGAAAATAGATGAGTAGAGTGAAAATAATAATTCCAGGCATCAATAATGCAAAAATCCCTCCCCCACACCAATAACTTACATTGTCCCCAATGTAAGATAATCAAAGCTCACATAAAAATTAAAGCGTAAGGATAAAAGATTAAAGGCAAAAACTTCCCTGAATTGTGAGCTTTGATCCTCATAACGTCTATGGGTTTGGCGGGAACGTGGGATAAATCCCACACTCTTGAAGTATGCGGCCAAATTCTGCTCCATCTTGTCACGGATTTCGATTCACGCGCCTGGAATGCAGGTCGTAGGCTGGTTGCGTTGCGATTGCTGCTCGGCTGGAGCTTGCTGCGTTGCGCGCGGCTGCTTTCGCTGGTGGGACTTCGTTGCGCGCTGCTGGGCTGCGAGACACGGGATGCTGGTGCTGCGCTCACGGGATGGTGCGTTTTCCGGCGGGCTGGTTTGCTGCTGGTGTGCTGCAAGCGGCTGGAGAAGAAAACAAGTTCTGGAAAATTAGGGATTTTGTGAACAGTGAATAGTGAACAGTGATTTTCGATTTTTGGTTTTTTTTTTAAATAAATAAAAAAATAAAAAGAAAGAAAGGAACGAAAAAAGAAAAAAGAAAAAAAAATAAATAAATAAAATTTTTTTTAGTGATGAATCACTTTGAGACACTAAAAATTTCAGAAGTACTTTTCTAATAAGTACGTGGGCACGCCTTATAAAAAATTTTCTTCTGACCAAAATAAGCAAACACATTAAATTTCAGAAGTACTTTTCTATTAAGTACGTGGGCACGCCTTAAAACTATGTTACTTTAAAAATTACAGAAGTACTTATTAGCTAAGACGTGGGCACGCCTTATCAAAAATTTTCTTCTGACCAAAACAAGCAAATTTTTTTTTTTTTTTTTTTTGAATCAAAATTAAAAGAAGATATAACAAAAACCAAAATAAACAAATCATTTGGGTTGCCTCCCAAAAAGCGCCTTTGTTTTATGTCTTTGGCTAGACACATTTATGCATCAATCTCCATAATTGGGACTCTCAAGAGCCACATCCTCCACAATATTTACCGAAAAACCTTCATAAAAAGGTTTTAAGCGATGACCGTTAACCTTAAAAACTTTGTCAGAGGTTGGACTCCGAATCTCAACTGCACCATGAGGAAAAACATTAGTAACAATAAAAGGTCCAACCCAGCAAGATCGTAATTTACCCGGAAAAAGTTTAAGCTTAGAATGAAAAAGAAGAACTTTTTGACCAACAGAGAACTCTTTTCTCAAAATCATTCTATCATGAAATGTCTTCGTTTTTTCCTTGTAACAAACTTCCTGCACTATAGGGTTAATAACATCCACAGAAAATACTGAATGTTCCTCACTAGGATATTTCATGGCATCATTCATATTGAATTCTATAACCTCTCCATCAAATTCCATAGTGAGAGTCCCTTTATGTACATCCATTTTAGTCCTAGCAGTCTTAAGAAAAGGTCTTCCTAGCAAAATTGGGACAGAATTAGAGGAGTTATCATCTTCCATATCAAGTACATAAAAATCAGCAGGAAAAACCAACTCATTAACTTGTACTAAGACATCTTCTAATACCCCATCAGGATATGCATTAGACCTATCAGCTAGTTGAATTATCACGCCAGTTTCTTTTAATGGACCAACATTCAAAGATGAATAAATGGAACGAGGCATGACATTAATAGAAGCTCCTAGATCTAACATAGTCTTTTCAACTCTAACACTACCAATTTTACAAGGGATAGTAAACATACCTGGATCCTTGCACTTAGGAGGTAGTTTCTTTTGGAGAACTGCTGAAACATTCTCCCCCATGTGAACTTTTTCATCTCCTCTTAATTTTCTTTTGGAGGTGCACAGTTCCTTAAGGACTTTAGCATATCGAGGTATTTGTTTTATAGCATCTAATAAAGGAATATTTACCTCAACCTTGCGAAATGTCTCAAGGATGTCTTTCTCTTGTTCCTCCTTCTTGGATTTTGCAAATCGGCTTGGAAAAGGAGGAGGTATCACAATAGGTAGGGATTTCGCTTTGGTGGGTTGTGCATCTTGAGATTGAGGCATTAATTCATTCTTCTCAAGCTCATCTTCTACATGCTTTGTCACTTTCTTACTAGGCTCTTGCAACTCCGTCCCACTTCTAAGGATGACAGCACTAACGTTTTGCTTTGGATTCACCTCAGATTGTGAAGGCAATCTCCCTAATACTTGAGACTCCAGACAGCTCACTGTAGTCGCCAATTGACTCATTTGGTTCTCCAAGTTCTGAATGCTTACTGTAGTTGCCTGCTGAAATTGTTGAGTGTTAGTTGCAAGTGATTTAACAATTTCTTCAAGAGATATACCTGACTTAGAGTTTGACTGTGGAGGTGTTGGTTGTCTTGGTGGATACTGTTGTGGGAATCCTGACGGCCTAACTCCATAGCTGAAGTTGGGATGATCCTTCCATCCCGGATTGTATGTTTGTGCATAAGGATCATACCTCCTCTGAGGCATGCCTGGAAATCCTCCAACTGCATTGGCTTGTTCAGCGGGTTCTTCTTGAAGTGTAGGACACATATCAGTTGAATGACCCATATTGTAACAAATGCCACAAGTCTTCACCTGTTGCACATTACCTACAACAAACTTTTCCACAAGAGAAGTAAGTTTATCTAAACGTTGTTCAACAGAAGAAATATTTACCTCATTCACCGTTCTTGAAGTGGCATCTTGTCTGCTGCCAAATTGTTGTGCGTTGGCAGCCATATTTGATATCAACTCCCTTGCTTGAGTAGGGGTCTTGTTCACCAACACGCCTCCACTAGCAGCATCTATCATACTCCTATCCATCAATGACAGTCCTTCGTAAAAATATTGAATAAGAAGTTGATCAGAAATTTGATGCTGAGGACAGCTGGCACACAATTGTTTGAATCGCTCCCAATACTCATATAAAGTCTCCCCAGGAAGTTGTCTGATCCCACAAATATCTTTTCTGATGTTGGCAGCTCTTGAAGCAGGAAAGTACTTCTCAAGGAACTGCTTCTTCAAACCATTCCACGTTGTAATTGATCCAGGAGGCAAGTAGTACAACCAATCTTTAGCTAGCCCATCTACAGAGAACGGAAAAGCACGCAGCTTAATCTGCTCTTCAGTCACACCTTGTGGTCTCATACTTGAACACACAACATGAAACTCCTTAAGATGTTTATGAGGATCTTCACCTGCAAAACCATGAAACTTGGGTAATAAATGAATAAGACCAGACTTTAATTCAAAATTTACCTCCAAGTCTACATATTGAATGCAGAGTGGTTGTTGATTCAAGTCTGGTTCAGCTAACTCTCTAAGAGTTCTTTCTACAGGTGCAGGTCTATCCATCACTTGTTCTTCTGAATCGCTAGATGATTCAACTAAATCAGGCACCGTATCTGTTTCAGAAAGCAAAGGCGATGAGGATCGTTGCTTAGCTCGCTTCGTCTGCTGTCTCAGCTGGCGAGCTGTCTTCTCAATTTCAGGATCAAAAGAAAGTGTACCTGTACGATAAGAACGAACCATACACCAAGTAAAACGTAAAAAGGATTAAATAAATGACACCAATCCCCGGCAACGGCGCCAAAATTTGATGGGTGTTGAAGCCAACAAAAGTAAATTCCTACTCTAAATAAATTGTGTATAGTGATTGAGCAGGGTCGTGTCCACAGAGATCGGTAATTAATTAAATCCTTTTGAAACGTAAAACGTAAAATAGGGGAATTGTTGACAATAATAAAAATCAAATTAAAATAACAAGAATGCAAATTAAAGTTGTAATTCAAATTGGAGAAAGCTCTGGTTGAAGGAATTAACTCAGCTTGATTCGACTACTGATCATTGATTCAAATATAGATTATTATTACTCATGAATAGACCGGTTATAGCTACTGAGACCCTCTAATAGCCAATCTCTCCTTAACTAGTCGATAACCAAGGTACGACCGTTGGTTATTTCCCTAATCAATAGACAACCCTAGATACGATCATAGAATTTAATCAATTGACAGCCTGAAAAACCAGAGAGACCCAAATCCTAATCAACACATATGATGATTCATTTAAATTAGATTGTTTATTCTCACAACATAACTCTCTGCTATGTTATTTGTCACAAACATTAAATTCTTCATACGATGAATCCTTTAATTGACAATAGATTAAGTTGATAATTAAATAGTGGCCAATTACCTAATTAACAAACATAATCATGAAACTAATTCAGAGAATAAACAAATACCCAAAAAGTAATAAAACAATTAAAGTATAAGAAAGATCTCACAGTAGTGATGAATCAAAGCTTTATTATCCTTCAACCAGAAAAATAGGTTTAGTTCTTCATAGAGAGAAGAGAAAAGTTAGATTTAGGGTTTCTTTGTTTTTCTCCAATCCCCAAAATCCCTCCTTTTTCACAATAGATTCCTCTCTTAAATACTCTCTCTCTCTTCTCTTTTAGAATTCTATTTAAAATAAAATACTAATATCTGAAATATTAAATTCGTAATTACAAAAATAACCAAAAATACAAAACACGTTAAACTAAAAACTGCAGGTCCACAGTTGACAGCACGCGCCCACGCCTTATCAACAAAGTTCTTCTGACGCTCAGAAATTTCTCCAAGAGAACAATCCTCCTTAAACATCATCTTTTAGCTCAATTTTATCATCAATCAATAGAATTGCACCTACAAAAGTAAAACACAAGTAAAACATTATTATTAAGTGCAAAACATCGATATTAAGGGAAGTAAACAATGCAAAACTAGTGCATAAATTGCACTCTAACAACTTCTCACTTTTGTCATCCAGCTTGGCTCTACTTTCGTCTGGTACATGTACATGGGCAATGCTTCCGAAAACTCTTAGATGGGTGATGCCGGGTTTTCTTCCACTCCAAGCTTCTTGTGGCGTCTTGCCCCACACGCTTCTTATTGGAGATCGATTGGATAAATAGACTGCACATGCAACTGCTTCAGCCCAAAATTCTTTAGGTAGCCTCTTACTCTTAAGCATGCTTCTTGCCATCTTAAGGATGGTTCTGTTCTTCCTTTCTGCAACACCATTTTGTTGGGGGGATCTTGGAACTGTCAAAGGGTGTCGAATTCCATTTGCTTCACAAAACTCAAAAAATTCTTTGGAAGTGAACTCTCCACCTCGATCAGATCTCATGGCTTTAATCTGGTATCCACTTTCTTTTTCAACTGCAGCTTTAAACTTCTTGAAAGCTTCAAAGACTTCTGATTTTTGCTTCAAAAAATACACCCAAGTTTTTCTTGAAAAATCATCTATGAAGATAAGGAAGTAGTTACTTTTACCAAGGGAGTTTGGCTTGAATGGACCGCACACATCAGTATGAATGAGCTCGAGTGGCTTCTGAGCTCTTGAGTTTGACTCATTTAGAAAGCTCTTTCTGAACTGCTTGCCAAGTAAACATCCTTCACAAAGTTGATCAGGGTGATTGATGTATGGTAAGCCTTTCACCATGTTCTTCTTAGATAGTAGCTCCAGTCCTCCAAAGTTGAGATGCCCATATCGAAGATGCCAAGTCCAGGATTGATCTTTGTGACAGGCTTTGAGACATTTTGCAACATCATTTTGAATATTTAATGGAAACATTCTATTCTTCGACATTTTCACCTTTGTAATTAGATTTCCTTTGTCATCTCTTAGGAAAAGACTATAATCTTTTAAGTGAATATCATAGCCTTTTTCTAAAAGTTAATCTAAACTAAGAATGTTGCTTTTCATATTGGGCACACAGTAAACATTCGAAATTATTTGGTGGCTACCATCTTTTGCACGAAAAAGAATGTTACCTCTACCCTTCACTGGTACTTTTGAATCATCTCCAAAAGCGACACTGCCATTCACAGATTCACTTAGTTGCACGAACATGCTTATATTTCCACTCATATGATTGCTAGCACATGTGTCAAGATACCATGTATTTTCTTGACCTCCACTTGTGTCATTGCGTGCTAGTAAAAGTGTCATTTTCTTCAATTTTCTCTTCAGCATAGTTCACTCTCTCTTCAATTCTGGTGCTTGGAGCTCTGCATTCTGAAGCATAATGCCCAAACTTTTGACAATTATAGCACTGTACTTGGGATTTGTCATACCTCAATCTTGGATTGCCTCTGCCTCGTCCTCTGGTTGAGCTTTCTCCTTTGGCATAATTGGAGTTGTTGTTGTTGAAATTCCAACCTCGTCCATGACCACGACCTCTACCTCGTCCTCGGACATAGTGCCTTCTCTCGTTGTCGGAGCTTTCTTCTCTTTTCTTTGGATTGACTTCCATCTTGAGAAGTTGTTCTTCGATTCCTTGCTTCTTTTTTTGTTTTTCTTCATAGGCTTGCAACCTTCCTTGAAGTTGTTCGATCGTCATATCCTCCAGATCTCTTGTTTCTTCAATTGTCACAACAATATGGTCAAACTTCGAGTCTACCGATCGAAGTATCTTTTCAATGATCCTTACCTCTTTTAACTCATCGCCATTTCTTTTTAATTCATTGGAAACGGTTACAACCCGAGTAAAGTAGTCAGAAATTGACTCCGACGCCTTCATGTGTAAGGACTCAAATTCTCCTCGTAATGTTTGGAGACGAACCTTCTTAACTTGCTCCGCTCCTTTGTAAGAGGTCTCTAGTTTCTCTCATGCTTCTTTTGAGGAGGTTGTACCAGCAATTTTTTCAAAAGCATCTTCATCTAATGATTGAAAGATGAGATACTTTGCTTTATTCTCTTTCTTCTTCAAGTCTTTTAAATTCTCCTTCTGCGCCGTAGTTAAAGTGGCTTCATTTTCTGGCACAATAAAGCCTTTCTCCACAACATCCCATACGTCATGTGCGCCCAATAGAGCCTTCATTTTAATACTCCAATTTTCAAACTTACTTCCCTTTAATTGTGGAACTTGAAATGACATCATACCACCGTTTGCCATAACTCACAAATTGAGTGAGAATTTGGAGATTCTGAAAGCACAGATGGATCCGGCACGTCGAAAAACCTTGGGAAGGACTCGAGTCAACTTTTGGTCAACGGTCAACTGTCAACGCTGGTCAACGGTCAACGTCGGTCAACGGTCAACACCGGCTTGGTAGTCTTGGTTCGGTCCGAATTGGTTCAGCTCGAGTTGACTCGGTTCGACTTGATTCGGTTCAACTTGGTCGGCTTGGTTCAGTTCAGCTCAGCTTGGTTCAACTCGGTGAGTCGACTCAGCTTCAGGACAGAAAACTTCCGGTGGCAAGTGTGGGCGCGCTCGGTCTCGGATCGGGATGATTTTTGTGGCGTCACGTTCCTCTCGTCGAGATCTTCGATTTGATATGCTATATGACTATATATATCATCAAGCACTAGCTCTGATACCACTTTGTTGGAGAATTAATAAATAAAACACACAAAAACACATTATTTTATTTCTTCAACAACACTTCTCATCAATTACAACTCTTATTTTTCACTCTCTACACCTTAGAGATTTTGCTACTTCACTTGATATTTAAACCAAAGGGGAGAGGGGGTATTTATACATGAAACAAACTAATCACAACCATTCATTTATTAAACTAATAAACAAATCCTTACCATCCATTAAAACCTACCACTCACCGACTTCACCAACCACACCTAACACACCTAACACAAATAATTCAAACCTCACCAACCATACCTACTCATGGAACCTTCCATGAGGTGGGCTTGATTTATTCATCTTGGATCAAGTTTATGATCCAACAGAATTGAGAAAATCAAAACACTTATTCCTTTTGAAAAAAGCTCTCGAAAGACAAATTTAGAATGATATCCGCTTAATTTCGTCTTCTTTCAAGGAAATACACATATTAATTTCATTACGAATTTTATTGGAAAATCTATCACATATACCTTTTGTGTCAATTTAGGTTTAATATTACTGAAAGAAAATATTAGAGTTTTAAAAAAAATTTAGCAGGTGTGTTAGAAGGGTGTCAAAAGACATATCATTTTATTTAATTATATTGAAATGTATCCTTAATTGTAAACTAATTTAACTTTAAAGATATTTTAGTAATAAATTTTTATATTAAAATTTGAGTGTTTAAAGTATTGGTTAGAGTGTAAGTAACACCATCCTTTACAATATGGATTTGGATCCTGTCCTAATCTAATATTTCCTAATCTTTATAGGAGACGATTAGATCTATTTTTAACTTTCCTTAACAATTACAAAAAAAATCACGGTCTTGGACTATTTACAATTCTAAACTTACTGTTTTGGATTAATTAGAATTCTAAACTTAACAAACAAATCGATTGCCGTTAAATTTTTTTCCATTTTCTTTAATCGTCTTTTTTCTCTTTTCTTTTTTTATTTCTTTTCTTCAATCGTTATTTTACTTTTTTTTTGGATTCTTCTCAAAGCCCTTTAAGAAAGGCTGCCAAACCTTCAAAAAAAAAATTTCAATAAGCAAAACTTTTTATTTTAAAAGATTAAGATTGTAACAGACAAAAATTTCTAGTCTAGATATTAAAAACTTGCAAATCAAATGATAAAAGCCTCTTATTAGAGTACACTAACTTTAAAATAAAATAAGATGTCAAAGAAGTATTATAAATTAAACTAAAATTTCCAATAACTAAATTCAAATGTTGTTGTTCCATTCTTGAGAGTCTTGAATTGTATCCAGAATTCCGACACTATTTTGTTGAAGCAACTCTCGGAAACTTGTTTGTTGAGATTGTTGATGAAGTGTCCATGGCATTAGAGCAGGCATATTGTTACCCTGTAATTGCAGTTCTGACTGAGAACGAAAAACAAAGAAGACATAGACTTAGTCATTTGGACACCATATTTAACAATTTGACAAGTTCAAAATATGAGCATCAGACATAAAAATGATAATTGTCTCATCTAATATTAAAGTGTGAACCCACACTCATAATTTTGACATTCATAATTCAAAATGAGCAATGAAAACTAATACTACAAAATGAATATAAATTCTTCAGTTGTTTTATAAATTGAAAAATACTTACAAGGTTGGGATTACGGAAGCTTGTTGATACATAAGGGATTTGGTCGTCCAACCGACTTAATTGGAGTACCTAGATTATAAACCATTATAATATGAATTACAATAATATAAACTGCTTCATTTGACACTTAATAAATGAGCATTGATATTAAAAATAAAATGATTAGTCAAAAGACATATAAAACTCACTTGAGGCTCAGGTTGTGATGGATTATTGGCCTTCTTTTTTCTTTTGATTAAAGCTTTCTCCAAATTGCTCTTAAATCTACGTCTTCCGCGTGATGTTTCTCTCTTCTTTAGTCCTTTGGCTAGGAAAAAATTAGAGTTTTTTGCACTTTCCAGCGTGTCGTTGCTTGTTTGTTCTAGGGAGGAGATAATTCATATTCTTTTTCCTTGTCACCCTCCCTTTCTAATTGTAAAATATTTTCGACCAATTTAGCTAAATTACTTGCATGTAGATACGTTAGATTATCGGCCTTTTCACTCTCAGAAGCTCTATTTGATATCCTGGTGAAAATGGAGCACATAGATCTATATCGACATGTTTGTTGTAATTTTGGATCTGCTTGGATCTCACGTCCATTAATGTCTTGTACACTTTTAAATCTGGCTTGTTTTGTCCACCTTTTAAAGATATATTCGTTGGGGATTGATAAATCAACGGCATCTTCAAACTGATCTTGAAAATCTTCAAATATCTTTTTTGTGTAAACTTCTCTTGCCTGAATCAATATTTTGACAGATATTTTCGTATTAACCAACCGAAAGCATGATTCATATTTTGCTTCTAACTCCTTATATCGCATATCTTTCAACACTCTTTCAAAGTGCATGAAAAATTGTGACACATTATGGTCTGATTTCAAATAATCTTTCAAGCTAGCATGAAAACTTTTGCTAAGTTGAGTACTTTTCATCCCAGCAGACCACACATGTCTAACATATGTAAAAGCCCATTTCTCTTTTAACTTAAATATGCTACTTAGCCAATCATTGGTATGCATATCGTATTCATCAAGCATATTATTCCAAGTAGTAAAGAAATCATATTCTTCCTCTATTTTATCTATCAAATTAAGTAAGACACTTTTCACCCCATTAAAACCGTTAAACACAGACCTTATATGCTTTAATGCATTTTGCATCATATGCCACATACAAAGTTTATGGTATGTGTTTGGCATCACCTGTGAA
>NW_006262022.1:17908125-17923670 GCF_000493195.1 Citrus x clementina
TATTTTAAGGACACTTCCTGCTTCTCTATATGCTAAATTTTTTTTCTTTTCGATCTTAAATAGTTTTTATGATATGGTTTTGTATATCGAAGAGACTTCCTTCCACCTACTTGCATACCCAGCAACTCAAATGCAAACTTCAATGGAATCTTCGATTGCTCTGTGAAGTCTACTTCAACAGCTTGAGAAAAAGTAATTTTACACTAAGATAGTAACATGTGTGCACACTCTTGCGTTACAAGAAGATGATTATGACTTTCAACAAAATGATTGACAAAAAAATTATTTTTTTCCTATTCAACTTGATTCCCATTTGAGCATGACAACTAGATCTTGTTTGTGCCCTAGCCTTTATTGTCCAATGATCTTGCTTATCTTTACTACAAACAAATATTCTTGATGTCATTTCACCAGTACTCTTAAGTTTAGCATATGATTCTCTTTTAATAAAAAATCCCAGTTTTATCTAAATGTCTGAATCTTGTCTATAGAATTATTTAATTGCCACATGTCTAAATCTCCTATAAAGATTAAGAAAAATTAAATTAGGAGAGCGTCCAAATCCTTACAATATTATAAAAATTCATCCCACGCTTTAATAAAGTGCACAATTCCTTACCTTGTAGTTTTTAATATGTGTGTGTGTATATATATACAAACACACACCGCAGTGAGCAGATATGCGCAAATCATTTTTGTTGGAGGCAAAATGGTACAGCAGCGGATACATACCAATCCTTGAAGAGTACATGGACAATGCTTGGATTTCAGTCTCGGGACTTGTAATTCTACTGCATGCTTATACTTTAATTGCCAATCCAGCAACAGAGGAGCCCTTGCAATTCTTAGAAGAGTACCGCAATATGATTCGTTGGCTATCAGTGATTTTTTGACTTGGTAATGATTTGGCAACATCGTCAATACGTACAGTACCTGTCGAAGCAACAGCGTACATGCAACGACATAATTAATTAATTAATTAATGTAACATTCACCTTATATATTTCTAATGGTTCAAGACAACAGTAAAAATTGTGTATTGCAATTCCTTATGTTGGGAAAATTGGTGGGTGCAGCAGATACGTAATTAAAGTGAAATTAAAAAATAATGATTACACATGGACATCAGAATTTACGTGTTTCAACTTTTAATTTACGTTCACGGACGAAGACAAAAAGAAATATTTTATTAGTAAAAAAGAGTTACAAATATTGTAGTGTTTTTTCTCATAACCCAAAACCCCATTATGAAATGCAAGTCATGCAACTCAAGAGGGGGGTGAATTGAGATTTTAAAATTTATACAATACAATTCGCATAATAATTTAATTTATTGCCTTAATCAAATAAATAATAATAAATTCAATCAAGTACAATATTAAAAGAGTAAGAGAAGAGAAAACAAACACAAGGATTTTTACGTGGTTCAGCTATCCCCGTCTACGTCCACGCCTCCAAGTTCATCCGGCTTGAGCATTTCACTATCCAAGTCTCCCAAGACTTCAAATGTTTACAATTGACTTCTAAGGTGTCAATGGACCTTTACAACAAGAGATTATATCCCCAATCTCTTCACCTCAAGTGTTTCTCACACTTGTACACTCACAATTTGATGAGAAATGAAAATCACAACAATGAAACTTAAGAGTGGATAACAAATTATAGCTCAATGATGATTCAATAAACGATGATTTACAAAATGAAAACTCAGTATATGTTATATGATCTTATTTATGCTTGCATTAGTTCTTAAAATGAAGTTGGAGTTGAGTTTTTATAGTTAAAGCCCGAAAACTAGCCGTTATAGGTAAATTCCCGCACCCAAGCAGTTAGCCACTTGATTTATCCGGCTAGCCGCTCATAAATAGTAATATTACCGTTATTTTGAAATTACTACAATAATACTGTTCACTAAAATTATATTTTAACCCAAAACTTGTTATAATTATACTACGGCCCAAAACGTCATAAAACTTTACAAATAGATCAAATTTCAGAATTTCCTAAAAATAATTGTCTTTCAAAAACTTTTTAAAATTATGATATAGCCCCAAAGATATTATTATTTTGTAAAAAGGTCAATTTTAATAGAATACCCATATTTTTTAAAGTTTTCAAAACCTTTCACTTTAGTCCAAAAATTGAAAATATGAGGTTTTCCTCAGGCGGCTAGCCGCTAACCTCCGCTTCCTCTCTGTCCAATTTTGGATTTCAAGTGTTTAGGTTACATTTGGGTCCTCAAACTTTTATAATTATAGTATGGCTTAAAATGTTTCAAACCCTTACAAATAAGTCCAAATTTGAAATTCAAAATAATATTTATTAAACTCAAAGATTACAAAACTTTTTTATTTTAATCCAAATTATTCAAATCCACAAAACACGTTATCTTATAAATATAAAATCTTTTAGTTTATAAAAAGTAATTAATTAAATTAATCTCTTGAGCTTCTCAAATGTTAAATCATGCATCAATTAAATCATACCGGCTTTACAAGAATTTATTGCACTAATTTTTCCGTTGAGCTCTAAACTTTACTCTTGATTTTGCAGTTGTCCGTTGAGTGTCTTGAGCTTGATTTCACTTGATTCACTTGCATAAATATTACCCTTAAAAATCTAGTGAAAATGTGAAATATAATATTTATTAAATTACTTAATACACATGTTTGTTATCATTAAAATTACATTATGTGTAGCCCTTTAGGCTAACACATTACACCTCTTGGCACTCTTACTTCTCAATTAGATTTAGAATTGAAGAAAATGGGATGATTGAAGAGGGCAAATGAATCCTCTATTTATAGACCAAGTAATGCCCAAAAATCAACAATGGCTGGCATTAAATAATATAAATTTTCACTCAATTTCCACTTTAGTGTCAAAGTCAAAAGTGTTGGGAAAATATGCTCTTTAAAAGCATATGTGTTTATTTATTATAATAAATAATTTTTCTAATTAATAAAATAAATGACGTATTTTATTCAAATATCTTAATTGCAATAATATTTTGATTAAAGTCCATTTAATCATATTATATGTATTTATGTGATCGCCATGTGGATTCACAGAAAACATAAATACAAGTTATCTTATAATTAAATAAATTTAGTTCGCAATTAATAAATAAAATTGGGCACTTTATTTAGGTATAGACTATAATGAATTCATTGAATGATTTGTTTTAATCATGTATGAATTTATTGATGTAGTACGACTACGTTGAACATGATTACATATGAGATTTAATTAACTTTGTAATAACTGTAAGACTTATTAAATCTCATAGGTATTGATTTTACTGTAATCTTAATCTTGAGTTAATTATGATTGTAATTGTTATTTCATTTGACTTACCAATGGACACGACACATACTTGTAGTCAAGATTACCCGGTATCTTGGTGGGAGCAATTATGAGTATTTGAGTTATAGATTAACAATACAGAATTTGTACAACACATCTCTTGATGGGTTTTCGGCACTTTATCATAGAATTCTCTGACCAGAGTATGTCAACATATTTAGTATGTTGAAAATGATCATTAGAGAAAACCAGTAAGTATCAAAGAACAAGATGTAATTAAATTGATTGGACAGTTGATATATTGATTTAATTAATGATGTGGTACAAAGAATTGTGCAGTAAAGAAATCAATGTAGCTTGGGATGAATTATTATTTGAACATACAATTATGGAGGTTAATTCCAATCTTATAGTAGAGTAGAGTTCGAATTAAATGATTAGACTTATTTAATTATAGGCTTAATTGTTGTGGCCATTATTGTATGTTCTCTAGTAGACTAATGATCCCCGGGTTAGTTCATTTAATTGACTGCACCACAATTGAATTAAGAAGTAAGATAACTAGCTATTTGGGTCAAAAGCCTGAATATATCATTTAGTGAGAGGCTTCATTTAATTTGCTTGTTTGTAAGGGGCCTTATGTTATTTTATAAGGTGGGCCCCTTATAGAAAAAGGTGACTTTTGATTTTTATTATTTGGAGTTTAGGGTTTTCACTAAATAGAGATATATAAAGGCTTATTTTTTCTAAAAAAAGACAAATGCTACATTATACAGATCAGAAAAAAATATTTTTCTCTCTAATTTTGAGAGAAAAATTTTCTCCTCCTAGTTGCTTTTAGTGGTGATAAAGGCACCCACACGTCAAGTGCAGATCAAACTCGAGTCATAACTTGGAAGATTATTTGGTGGCGGATCGTGATCTAACATGAGTGGTGGTGACGAATCGTGATCTGGAAGCTTAAATCACTTCAGCGGAAAAAGCAAAGATTGTTCATCTTCTCATATTTTCAAAGTACGATTTTCAGATTACGGATTCTTATATATTGTATGAGATCGATCCTAAATTTTTTTTTTAAAAAAAAAAATTTCCCCAACAAAAAGTTATGTGCCTTTACTTACTTACGTCTTTCACTTACTCAACAAATTTATCCTAAGAGTCAAAAGTTGCATGCTAGTCACATGCAATTATTTACCACATGCATGCACATGTTCAACGACTTATTCATCCCAATAAGTCCTAAGGCTCAGGTTACAACCAAGAATTAATTAATTAAGCCTACAAATTAAACACCATGTTGAGTCAAACTTGATTAGTTCTTGACAAAAAACCAAGATTATTGAACCATGCAAAACACCAAAATGAGACGATCCTCACAATTGAAGAGGATCTCTCCAGCAACTAACAAAATCTTGAAGTCAACGTAATTTGTTGCTCTCAGTTATGAATAACTAGAAAATAGAACAGCGCTTCACGCGGCTTTAAAAAAAAATTAGTATTATCTTTTTTTTTCTTATTTTTATACTTGATCAAACTGATAAAAAATATGAATTGATTTTTTTAAGATGAGGCAGCCTTATAAAAAATAAAAAAATAACTATTAACCAACAATACAAATAAAGAAGCAAAGCAAGATAAAGAATAAAATGAGAGAATATATTATAGAGTGATTTTATTAATTTCAATTGTGTGTGTACAAAACAAAAAGATGAGCTCTCCTTTTATAGTTACATAATCACTCCATGAAATTAATGAAAAATTATGAATCATAATTCCTTGTGAGATAGTGGGAGTTATAGGGAAACTAAATGTTGCTAATGAGAGATAGTTGGGAGACTAAGAGATATATGTTATGAACATCTACATTTATTTTAATAAATTCATAACACTCCCCCTTAGATGTTCATTACAAAGAATATGTCTCATTAAAACCTTTACATAATTGTTATTGTATAATAACAATAAAATTAATTATGAGAAGATGAAAAATCAAATCTAAAAAAAAAATCTCTATTTATTAGATAATAGAGAATATACAAAGATGAGAAATGGTGATGCCACATCACCTCCTCAAGTCCTAGCTTTATATATATACTAAAAACTAGAACCGCGCTTCTCACGGTTTTGAAAAAAAAAATTAGTATTATCTTTTTTTCTTACTTTACACTTGATGAAACTAATAAAAAATATGAATTGATTTTTTTTTTAAGATGAGGCAGCCTTATAAAAAAAATTATTAGCCAGCAATATAAATACAGAAGCAACTCAAGATAAAGAATAAAATGATAGAATATATTATACAGTGATTTTATTCATTCCAATTGAATGTGTACAAAACAAAAAGATGAGCTATCCTTTTATAGTTATATAATCACTCCATGAAATTAATGAAAAATTATGGGTCATAATTTCTTGTGAGATAGTGGGAGTTATAGGGAAGCTAAAGGTTGCTAATGGGAGATAGTGGTGAGACTAAGAGATATATGTTATGAACATCTACATTTATTTTAATAAATTCATAACACTCCCCCTTGGATGTTCATTACAGAGAATATGCCTCATTAAAACCTTTACATAATTGTTATTGTGTAATAACAATAACATTAATTATGAGAAGATGAAAAGCCAAATCTAAAAAAAAAAAAATCTCTATTTATTAGATAATAGAGAATATACAAAGATGAGAAATGGTGATGCCACATCACCTCTTCAAGTCCGAGCTCTATATATATATATAGATAGAGATAGATTAGCTCCCCTAATTAATATCTTGTAATTTATAGCTTTCTGAAATCACTTTATACTTGTCCTTCGCACTAAATAAAATGAACACTTTTAAGTTTCTGTCTATAGATTGTGAGACTCTCTTATTGAATTAATTACCGTCAAATGTATTTTAATCCAATCAGATAAAAGCGAATATATGCATTGGTTTTGTCTTAGAATGTCGCTATTTCACATGTGATGAATCATTTCATCTGTTAATTTCGAATTCCATTAACAAACTTTCTTTGAGCCATGAAATGAGTGACCAATATATCACATGAAAATCATTTGTAATAAAGTGATTACAACAAATAGAAAATGACCTTGCATTCATTGGCCCCGCAATCATAACTCCAAGGCTGAGTTATATTACAAACCAACTATGGGGCCCAAAAATTATTTTGCCAGCCAGATGAATTATGAACTTTCGTCGTTGTGGTCCACATCAATTAAGCATGTGTATGTGGTGCGAGTAATTGAAAGTTCAATGAATTATTTCAATATATAGAATGCAATGGTTCAATCCTTTGGCCCCAAAAGCAAAATAACCAAAAATGTAAAAAGATTAGTACGAAGGATCTATGATCTATCAATATCCACTAGAGTCTGGAGCAGTACTGAATAGTGATGAATAATCATCTTCTTTACTTGCTTTCAACGTATGTGACTTGCTAGTTAATTTAACTGGTAAGATCTCTAGACTTCCTTCGAAAAGCTCTCTCTCTTTTAGAGAGGCTTGAATGGAAGCATTAAGGGGTCGTAAGGACTCATCTAGTCACTCCCGATGAGTGGAAAGTAATCCAAACCAGCAAGCTTTTGGGATTGGTGAGCTGGTGGAGAAAGTTTCGAAAAGCAAAAGGTAGTGTAGAGCGCTAGGGCACGAGCTAAAGCAAGCGAGCTGAAATAACTCACTATCTGCTCTAGCTTTAATTACTATGGACACTGAAGAGCTAATTCGCAAGTGTCAAGCAATAAATATCAGAGAGGAAGACAAAGCCAAAATAACACTGGAGGTGAATTGGAAAAAAAGAAAGGACAAATGATGGCATGCTGCTTAATAGGTAAGGTAATGCTCGCAAAGGGAGTAAATAAAGAGGGTCTTAAGGCTGCGTTACAGCAGGTGTGGAGGACTTTCAAAGAAGTCAAAATCGAAAGCGTGGGAAACAACATCTTCATGTTTAAATTTACTGAAGAAGCAGACAAGAAAAGAGTGCTAAAAGGGGGACCATGGCACTTCGACAGGGCGTTGATTGTACTCGCTGAGCCAAAGGGGATTGGGGAAGTCGTAAAACAATCTTTTACTCATACATCCTTTTGGGTGCAGATTCGTAATGTTCCTCTAGCGTGTATGGATAAAGATTTTCTCCGGGACCTGGGTGGGAAGATAGGATCAGTAGAAGAGGTTCAAACTGATGATAATGGAGATTGTATTGGGGAATATGCCAGAATAAGAGTTTCAATTAATATAACACGGCCGTTAGAGAGGATTCTATTTCTAAAGCAAGAAGGTGAAACTGATATCCCAATGCCAGTGGTCTACGAACGTTTGCCGGATTTTTGTTATTGCTGTGGCATTATTGGACATCAATACAAAGAGTGTGGCAAGTACCAAGACCAACCAAGAGGAGATCTACCATATGGGAGTTGGATGAAAGCGATTACGGTAGGGGGCTTCACAAAGAGGAATCAGAACAAGGGAAGGTGGAACTATGGGGCTGGAAAATCGGATGAAAAATCAGCAAGCTCAGAAAATCACAGCTTCTAGCAGCAGCAAGGGCAAAACAAAGAAAACCCGATAGAGGCAAATAGGTCGGTACAAAGTGAGAAGGAAATGGGGCAAACCATGGAGCATGCTAAGAATGATGTGATAGGAGGAGTAGCTGAGCAACAATTAATGCAAGGAGTGATATAGTCAGTGGACAAAGAGCAAAATGACGGCCACAAGCAAGCTGAGAAAAGGCAATGCAACAGCCCCAAGGAAAATGGGCACACAAGCGGGAAATGGTATTCCAAAAGAGAGGGAAAAAATGCAAATAAGTCATGAAAAGGAAGCTGGAAAAAATGATGGGCTGAAAGTCTCTCAGCTATAGCCCAATAAGAGGAAGTGGAAGAGATTAATTAGAGAGCTAAGTGAAGGGGGGAAAAATGGAGGTACAAGCTCGGAAAAGGCCAAGGGGGAAAAAACTCGGGCAAAGCCCAAGGAAAAAAACAAAACTCTCTAGCTCAAACAAGCTCGAGACAAAAAATCTGGTGCATGTCTCTTCAACAGCAAGCCTTCAGTTGGGGTGGGAACCGCTGATGCTGGAAGAGGTGGTAGTAATGGAAGCAAACAATATGGAGATATCGGCGGAGGTTGGTGGCCAGCCCCGCCGAAAGCCATGAATATCCTCAGCTGGAATGTTTGGGGTCTGGAGAATCCCCGAGCATTTCAAGGCTTAAGAAAAATCCTCCAATTGCATGGTGCTCAGCTGGTGTTTTTGTGTGAAACAAAGGTATCAACCATGCAAATGAATGTAATTGCAAATAAGCTGAGTTTTGAGAACTGCCTTGCGGTAAACGGTAATGGAAGAGGAGGCGGAATAACAATGCTCTGGAAGTCAGATATTGAGGTGCAAATCAACTCATACAGCCAGCACCACATCGATGCCGAAACTCAAATGCCAAATGGAAATCAAATGCGAGTTACAGGAGTGTACGGGCACCCGGAAATAAGTCAGAAAAAGCACACTTGGACGCTCCTTAGGCAGCTGGCGGTTTTATCTTCTAGTCCTTGGTTGTGTTGTGGAGACTTTAATGAAATTTTACATCCGGATGAGAAGAGGGCGGCAATAACAGGAATGTGAATTTAATTAATGAGTTCAGAGAAGTCTTGAGAGATTGTGGCTTACAGGATGTCGGGTATCGGGGGTATGCTTTTACTTGGAATAATAGAAGATATGGGGAGGGTTTTGTGGAAGAAAGGTTGGACAAATTTGTTTGCTCTAATGCTTGGAGTGACAGATTTGTGGACTGTGCAGCAAGTAACCTGGACACCTGGACTTCGGATCATTGTCCCGTGTTGATGGCTGTTCAAGAGAGAATGGAGGGTATGATCCAAAGGGGTAGACATTCCTCGCGAATCCATTATGAGGATGTGTGGAGCTCGTATGACGTATGCAAAGAGATAATTAAGGAGGAATGGGGGCTGTTTAAAAATTGGAGCAGTGAAAATTCAGCCCAATCTTTTCGACAAGCAACAAAAGCTTCGATGGGTAGGCTGTTGGGGTGGAGCAAGATGGAATTTAGAAAGCGTGACAAAAAATTAGAGAAGCTGAAGAATCAGCTGCGGGAGTTAAAACAAAGAAGGATGCAATATGTAGATGGTGAGGAAATTCGGAAGGTGGAGAAGCAAATCCAAAATATTCTCATGGATAAAGAAATCTACTAGAAGCAACGCTCAAGAGCAGATTGGCTCCAAGAGGGGGACAAAAACACAAAATTCTTTCACATCAAAACGATGGCAAGAAGGAAAAAAAAATAGAATTTGGGGGATTGAAGATAATTTCGAGAGATGGATTGAGAAGCCAAATGAAGTAGAGCATGAGTTTTGCAATTATTTCACCAATCTTTTTACATCAACCCAACCGAGCCAAGATCAAATTGCAGCAGCCTTGGAAGGAATAACTCCAAGAGTTTCAGCCAGCATGAATGAGAGTTTGGGGGAACCGTTTACAGCCAATGAAGTCTTGGAAGCTCTGAGTCAAATGTGCCCAACAAAGGCTCTGGGGCCGGATGGTTTGCTAGCCGTGTTTTACCAAAAGCATTGGCATACGGTTAAGGAGGGAGTGCTCACCACTTGTCTGCATATCCTTAATTCACAAGGTACCATAGGCCCTCTAAACCACACTTACATTGCTTTGATACCAAAAATCGAAAAGCCTAGGAAAGTGACAGATTTTAGGCCTATTAGTTTGTGCAATGTCAGCTATAGAATTATAGCTAAAACAGTTGCTAATAGATTTAAGCAAATTCTGCACAAAATCATCTCTCCGTCGCAAAGTGCCTTCATCCCCAATAGGTTGATCACTGACAATATAATAGTTGGCTATGAATGTTTACACAAGATTAGGCATTGTAAAAGCAAGCGAAATGGATTAATTGCATTAAAGCTTGATGTTAGTAAAGCTTATGATAGATTGGAATGGAATTTTTTAGAGCAAACTTTGGAAAAATTAGGCTTCTCGCAGCAATGGATTAGCTTGATTATAAGGTGCATTAGTTCAGTTTCATTTTCAGTGTTAATAAATGGTTCAGTGAAAGGCTTAATTAAACCTCAAAGGGGTTTACGACAAGGATGCCCCCTCTCTCCATATTTGTTTATTACATGTGCAGAGGCCTTTTCATCTTTGTTGCAGCAAGCTGAGCAAAAACGGCTTATTCATGGGCTATCTTTTGGAAACAATTTGAAGATTTCAGACTTTTTTTTTACTAATGACAGCCTGGTCTTCAGTAGAGCCTCCATGGCCGACTGTCAAAACTTGAAGATGATCCTTAAGTATTACTCCACAGCTTCTGGTCAAATTTTTAATTTCGAGAAATCTTCCCTTTTTATCAGTGGCAACGTACAGCAAGATCAAGCTGAGGCAATTGGGAATCTATTTCAGCTCAATATTGTGTCGAGACATGAGAAATATCTAGGCTTGCTGTCTATGATCGGGAGAAAGAGAAGCAGGTTTTTCAATGACATCAAGCTGAAGGTTTCTAATAAGATCTCAAGCTGGTAGCATAAATTCTTTTCCTGCGGAGGGAAAGAAGTCTTAATCAAAGCGGTTGTTCAAGCCATCCCAGCCTACGCAATGAGCATTTTTAAAATTCCGGTGGGTGTTTGTGATGATATTCAAAAGATGGTGGCAAAGTTTTGGTGGGGCTCCAAGAGGGAAGGGAGGAGTATTCACTGGGCGAAGTGGGAAAAAATGAGCCAAGCAAAGTGGTTGGGAGGGATGGGATTCCGTGACTTCTCAAGCTTTAACCGAGCCCTTCTAGCAAAGCAAGGTTGGAGGATTCAGCAATGTCCAGATTCACTGGTGGCAAGGGTCCTGCAAGCCAAATATTTCCAGTCAAAAAATTTCTTGGATGCTAAACTCAGCTCAAACCCCTCATATATTTGGAGAAGCCTTTCGTGGGGAAGGAAAATTATTTGTTTGGGCTCTAGGTGGAGAGTTGGCAATGGTCAGAAAATTCATGTTCATAAGGCTAATTGGATCCCGCAGCCTTCAACTTTCCAGCCAGTGGTTAAGCCATCTTTGCCCCCTGATGTTATGGTCTCGGAATTAATCACTGAGGCAAACTGCTGGGATGAGAAGAGGATTTATGAGCATTTTGACAAAATGGATGCTGATTTAATTACTAAGATTCCCCTGCCTCGAAGACCGAGGGAGGATGAGCTGATTTGGCATTATGGAAAAAATGCCCAGTTCTCGGTTATAAGTGGATACCAGACAGCTCTCCAAATAAAATTTCCAACCATGCCTTCAAGCTCAGTGGCTTCCAAAAATGAGTGGAATATTATTTGGTCCCTTGCTTTGCCTCAAAAGATCAGAATTTTTGCCTGGAGAGCAGCCAAAAACCAACTCCCCTCAGCTGAGAATCTGTGGAGGAAAAAAATAATCTAGGATCCCACTTGCCAAGTTTGTAAAATGGGAACGGAAAATGTCTTTCATGCTTTAGTGGCCTGCAAATCGGCTGAGAAGATGTGGAAGCTAATCCATTTTGAGGATGACATTCATGCAGCTCACAATCAAGACATTCTAAGCATGCTGCATGCTATCAAAAGAATGAGAAGCAGAGACGACCTGGAGCTGTTGGTAACAATTTTTTGGGTTAAATGGAATGCTAGAAATCAGGTGATTTTCAAAGGGAAAAGGGAAAACCCCCAGATCATGGTAGCTAAAGCTGAAGCTTTGATTGCTGCTTATAAGAGGGTGCATTCTCCAGCTGAGGCCTGCAACGAAACAGAGTAGAGGGCACCTCCCCAGACATGGAATCCCCCTCAAGATGGCTTTGTAAAAGTAAACACTGATGCAGCTATCAGCTTTGAAAAGAACATTGTAGGGCCGGGGGCAGTAATCAGAGATGTTTTGGGGCATGTTACAGCAGTTGCTATCAAGGTTTCTAAGTTTCATGGAGATGTTTCTTATGCGGAAGCAGAAGCCATGCAATGGGGTATGTTAGTGGCGAGAGATGCCAAAATGAAAGTTGTCATCATGGAATCAGATTCTCAAGGTGTGATAAATTTAGTTAACAACAAGTAGGGCAGCAGATCCGAGATCTATTGGGTTGTGTTAGAAATTCAGAAACTAGCGGAAAACTTTGAACGTGTTAGCATTAAGTACACGCCTAGATCTTGTAATGTTATTGCCCACTCTTTAGCTAAGTTAGCTTTAGAGAAGTGCGAGACTGTTGTGTGGAAGGGTTCATACCCTTCACAAGTGATGTATCTCTTTTCTTCATTAATTTAATGGAAATCTCTTTTTAAAAAAAAAACGTATGTGACTTGATTGCTTCAACACCTCGTGCAGCTCATGAAGATTCATAGAGGTTTCACAGTTTCATTAAGCTTGTATATTACTTCTTTTTTTTTTAGAAATTCTGTTATACAGAAATTGTTATTGATATTACATTAGACATTACAATTAATATTTACAATTATACTATACAACTATGACCACTGCCATATATTGTTACACTGAAACACTAGTTCAAATACTTTAAATCCTCTATAATATTAAAGAGATGTTTACTCCACTTACATTTCGTAAGAGATAGGTAGTCTTTACTCACTTAGTTGATAATTAAGGGAGTACTGAAACTAATTTTCATAAAGCTCTTATGAAGGCTCGAATCCTAGCACTCACCGTTGTAAGTGTAAGACTTATTCCATTAGACCAAAGGCTCATTGGTTGTATTTTGTTACATTGCTATGTCCACATGAAATAAAAAAAATAAGGGTGTCTGCATTAAAAAATGACTATATATATATATGGTGTGGAGAAAAATGTTAAACGACAGAAATTTTTAGTTTTTTATAGTGGTGTGGAGAAAAATGTGAAAAAAAAAGAGGAGTTTGATGAAAGTATAGATGATTTATAATTATTTTCTAGTAAGAGCATCCCAATAGGAGTGAGCTACTAACTAGTAAATAACTGTGAAATCATAAATAAATAAAAAGAAAGAAATCCAATGCAAAAAATAGTTGTAAACATTTCATTTCTTGTCATTTACTACATGTCTAAATGTGTGTTGTGAGTTCAATTCAATTGGATAATTAGTAAATTAATTAAAGTCATAGTATCTCAGTCAGGACTTTTTAAAAAAATTAATTATGATATATCTTCCATATTACATTTTTTTTAACACAATGATGTATGATTGACGTATCAAATCATTATTGGGCCATATTTTCATTTTTATTTTTATTATCTTTTACCATGTACCCATCTCATCCCCATAAAAATTAATATATATAGTCTCCTATACCACAGGCCAAAATAGCATAGCAACATTTTAGAGATTAATTATAATATTCATGATTAATTACAATATGATGTCAGATTATCTTATTGAGATTCATATGTCAACACATACATAAATAACATAATGAGGGATGTAATTAGGATTTTGATTGAGTTAGGGTACATTTAATTATTTAGGTGCGTCACTGTAAGTGTGGTAAGCTCTTATTTGGGGAACCATGTTGTGAAGCCCACAACCTCCAATTGGGAGCTTGACACGTGCACAATCGTGCTTCTTATGGAATGCGACTACGTGCATCTGATTAACACCCTATTTAAAATATAATACACTGACAAAAATTTAGATAACAATATATAACATTGCAACTATATATTCATTGATAATAAATTTATTTGTTTAAATTGGTCTTGTGAAAGACTCGACCAGATTTTATGTGTTGAAAAAAACGTATGATAGTTTTGTTATTAATATAATTGAAAATATATTTTCCAATATAGAAAACTAAGCTATTACTTAATTTGTTCTTAAAAGCTTTTAATAGTAACAAAAATATTCATATAGTGCAACATAAAGAGCAAAAATATGAATACATGCTAAAAGTAGGAAGTTTAAAACTAGATAAAAGATTATTCCAAAAATTGAAAATTAGAACTAACTACACTCACAATTTATTGATCAATGTTTAAAGACTAAATAATTAATAGAAATCATTTCTAGTTTTGAGCACTCGAATGAAATCCACCATTGACATTGTGATAAACAAATAAAGAAAGTGTGTTTTTGATTTAAAGTATTGGAAAGAACCCATAAAAAAAATTTAAGTGAATTTCTTTTGTTTTTTTATTTTTTAATTCATCTTAATAATCTATTGTCTTTTGTTTTTATTTAATTTTCTTAATATGTTAATAGTTGATCAAATTATTTAGAATTAAAAATTTAATATAGGGGCAGAATGAATTTTTTAAAATTAATTAGGACATTTTCATAATTTTATAATTCGATTGGGGCACTTTCTTAAATAGAATACTTTTGTTTATGATTATTAAAAAAAGAAAGAAAAGAAATTCAAGCGCAACTTGTCCTATACTGGATGCGTCCCTACATTTTCGTTGCTGTTTGACTTTTTATTTTTTGAAGTCTGTTATACATAGATATTACTGACATTACATCAGACATTACAATTAATATTTACAATCATACTATATAACTGGGACCACCACCATACATTGACACACTGAAGTATATGCCCAGATATTTTAAACCCTCTCTAATATTCGAAGGGTGCCTGCTCCACTCACATTTCGTAAGGGAGAGACTGTCTCCACTCAATTAATTGATAATTGAGGAAGAACTGAAACTAACCTCTATAATGCTCTTATGGAGGCTCGAACTCTAGCACTCAACATTATAAGTGCAATGCTTCTCCCATTGGACAAAAGGCCCATTGGTTCGTTGCTGTTTGACTTAGATTCATGTGTGAAGGCTTTTACTTCACATGTGAAGTACCCAATTTATTTTTTTTTCGAGCAACAGTTGTTCAAAAAAATATTTTCTTTTACTCTTTATTTGCATTTTTATTGCATTTCTTTCCCTACTGCTATGCAGAGTTGCTAACAATTGTAATGGAAATTCTATTATAGAAAGAAAAATTGGTACAACACATCTGAAGTGAAAACCAATAATAACACTCAGTGAAAAGCACATTCAAGAAAAAATAAACAACTAAACTTGCATTATAAAATAGTATGGGTCTTACCTTATCACGCGGTGTGATTTATCGCACTTAATTTATCTTAAAATTCTTTATTAATAGCAAAATATAAAAAATACTTATATGCAGATGTAATAAAATTAATAATTTTAAGATCAAATAAAGATTCAAAGAGCAAAATTAGAAATTGGAGTTAGCATAGATATTATGACATACAGTTGAAATGGAGTCATGGACATTTTCATAATTT
>NW_006262022.1:17924886-17937012 GCF_000493195.1 Citrus x clementina
ATTTTAAGTATCAGGAAGACCAAAAGAAAGACGAGAATGAAGTATCTGAGAAGACAGGGAAACAAAAAGCCAACAGAAGAGAGAGAAGAGGAACCACTGCTTAAAGGACAAAACTACGTTACAGACTCTGTATGTAACAGCTCAATGAAAATTAGTCTTTGTATCAGCGAAGTTCCAATAACTTTTCTTCTCTCCTGCAACGCGTGGATGGTTAGATTTTGATATTTTTTAATCTAATAGATGAAAATAATTTTAACAAAAAACAAGGTACGGGTGCAATAGTTATTTACAAAAAAATCAATATATATGGGTGGTTAGATTTTGATATTTTTTAATCTAATAGATGAAAATAATTTTAACAAAAAACAAGGTACGGGTGCAATAGTTATTTACAAAAAAATTTATTTTGAATCACATATTACTTATGTTTTCAAATAAGTCCTCATTAATTTTTTATAACTAAATCATTTTGTTAACCATCTCTTTTATATCTCTTTTAAAATTTTTAAAAATTTTTACTATATTTTTATAAATATCTAAATAATTATCATATTTATAAAAATTTATAAATTCTAAATATATATTTACATTTACATTTATAATTTTTTGTCTCTCTTAAGATATAAACTATATTTTTTTTCTTTTATATAATTCAAGATGCTAAATTTAGATAAGAGATATTATATGTGATAAATATATTATGACTCTAATAAATTACTAGAAACATGGTATAATGAATAAATCATTAGAACCTCTAATAATTTCACAAAATATAAAACTAATAAATTTTCACATTCTAGCTATATACAAAGAGGATTTTCGTATGAAAGATTGAAATCCTTTGATTTGATCAATGATTCAGACATGAGGAAAAATAATCAATTAAATTAAATTTCACTATATTTATCAAATAAATTAGGAAACCCAAATTTATCTATAAATGATCTAAAAAACAAATGAAATATTAAATATTAAAATTTTCAATGAAGAAAACATACAACAAATTTTAATAAAGTTAAACAATTAATAAAAGACTTCAACATTAGAGATCATGATATATTAAAGTAAAAAATTATTAATATAATAAATAAAAACTCAACAAATATAAGATTAAACAAGTTGTAGATTCAATTAGATAAAATAGAAACTTGGTACTAAATTTGTTATAAATATAAATAAAAAAACTTCAAAAAAATTTAAACTTATTGACTTTTTTATAATTATATACTTTTTTGAGGATTTAAAAATTGATATTGTTTGTTACAGCTGATGTAAGATAAGCTTTGCCTAGCATTGGACTCCATATATCATAAAATCACATGGGTTATTTAATATTTTTATTTAATTAGTTGATCGTATTATATCACAATAATTTATTTTAAAATCTTTGATATTATCATTATCCGTACCCATACGATTGTAAAATATTTTATACTATTGAAATATCTTGAGGGTGGTGATATTTCCACCCCATAAATTTTATTAACCCACCCTAATTTTAAAAAATTATTAAGACAAGTGCACATTATTTTAAAAAAATTAAAATTAAGAAGAAATTTAAAAATTTAAACAATTAAATCCATATTCATTAATTATTTTTTTAATGAGACTATGTTTTTTTATTATATTTGATCAATAAGATTGTTTTAACACAAATTACTATAATTATTCTAACCTCATAAGGTAAAAGTACTAAAAACATCTAAAAATTTACTCTAACTTTAATAAATTTTTATACAATTTTTTTTATATTTTAATGATGTATAAGTAGTACTTTTTTCTTATGATTATTAATATTCCACTGAACTAATGAGATGTAATTAGGACGATTGGAGTATTGACAATTATTAAATTTTATATAAAACATAAAGCTAAATGTCTAAACAATTAGTTACAATAATGTATATTTCTTAGGGTAATTTGGTTATTTCATATTATAAGGGTAAATTAGTTAAATCAAACTTATCTTAAAGCAACCTTAAATTGTTAAAAACTGTTAAAAGACAAAGTAAGAAAAAAATATTATGAGAATTACTTTGACTTAAATAAGTTTTTCTGCAAAATTTTTTTATATTTTAATGATATATAAGTAGTACTTTTTTAGTATGATTATTAATATTCCACTAAACTAACGAGATGTAATTAGGATATCTGGAGTATTAAAAATTATTAAATTTTATATAAAACATATTAGATTATAAACCTAAATGGGAGCCTCTATGTTACATTGAATGTACCATACACAACCAACAAGAACCACACAAATTGTAGGACCCATATAATTGTGTGGTTCTTGTTAATTGTGTATGGTACATTCAATGTAACATAGCAAAATTCTTTATATAAAATTTGTGATGGCATCATTATTTAGGGTTTACCCACGTTACGACGGTTTTGTCTTTCATGGTGCGGCACTGTAAATTTTCAGAAAACCCCTTCCACTCATTTTTATTTAAATTTTTTTCATAAATATTAAGCTAATTTCCACCTGCATCCATAGGTACTTTTCAATGAGCACTTTACACTATTTAATATTATTTTTATTTTATGTTGCACCAGTATCACAATATCTCTCTTTTCTATTTTGAGATTGAAGAATTGTCATGTTTAATTTAGAACCTTAAACTCTTTTTTTTTAATATTAGGATTTTTTTAAAATCTACTATCAAATTTCGTTTAATACTTTATAGTCTTTTTATCATAATTTTTTTTTCATAAATATTATATTTAGTACTTTTCACTTGCATGTATAACAAAATATGTAATCCCAACAACTCTATTACAAAAAATATTATAATTTTTCTTACTCTTATTTTAATCATGTTATTTATTTCCAGTATTATTATTTTAGGGGTGCATTTGGTTCGTCATTATTTGTTGTATTAGGTTGTATTGTATTATTTTCATATAGATTGCATCAAACTATAATTTAGTAAAAAGTCTTATCCATCATAGATAGTAATAAATATTTTTAATAATATAATGTCAGTCCATACCATATAAAAATATTTCAGCACCCATTTGGAGATGATGAATTATTATTTGCAAAGAAAATTAAAGGATTAAATAACATAATAAAAATAAAAGTATGAAAAATTACAATATCTTTTGTAATGGAGTTATTGGGGTTACATAATTTAATGTGAATGTAAGAAAAAATACCACAATATTTATAAAAAATTAAAACAAAAAGAGTGTAAAAGTGTTAAATGAAATTTGATAGTGAATGTATATAAAAAAATTGATATTTAAAATATTTAATTAAAAAGGAGCGTAAGATTTTAAATTAAAGATGCTAATGACTCAATTTGAAAATAGTAAAGAGATAAATAAATACGATATAGTATAAAGTGCTAAGAAAAATGTATCTATGGATGCAGGCAGAAATAAATTTAATACTTTTGAAGCAAATGTAAAATAAAAATAAGTGGAGAGTTTACATAAAAATTCATCACAAAAGACAAAAAAAGTTAAATGGTATCACTGTTGAAGATAACTGGACCCATTGTTTATACAAAATGTTTTTGCTTTATTGAAATATCATGATATTTTTTATCTTGCCAAAGAGAGGTCCCCACTATTGTAGACAAATATTAATTACTATAAGGATTTTATTATGTTACATGTAATGTAATATACACAATTCATAAGAATCACGCAATTATATGGGTCTCATAATTTATGTGGTTCTTATGAATTGTGTATGTTACGTTACATATAACATAAGGACTCTCTTATTATAATATTATTATATGCCAGCCAAATATGCCAGTTATGGAAAGTATTCAATCAATCGCATCAATACACTAGCACTGGACTCCAAATTCAATAAATCACGTAGTTCCATAAAATTGGGCAGCCACTCATTTGATTCCGCAATTAGAAGGATATCTTTCAAAATCATATCCACCATAATTTTTTTTAGGGCATGGCCATGTGCAGCAGATAGATTGAAAATGAATCTTAACTACAAACGTAAGTAATCAATAATAAAAAATTTATTATAACTTTATAAAAAAGTGCTTTATTTTATAATAATTTTAATATAATTAATTTTTTTAAAGTTGTATTTAGCACATTATATTATATTATGTTAGAACTGTATTATAATAATATTGTGTATAATAATATAATTAATTTTATTTTATATTAGTTGTATTTAATATTATATTGTACTATTTTAATTTTATAATTAATTTAAATAATATATTTAGAAAATAATATTTATTATTAGTTATATTAACTTGTAAAATAATAATTAATTTATATATTAATTATTAAAATATAATTAAATAATATATTATTTAGTTATATTTTTAATATAATAAAAATAAAAATTAAAATAATAAATTTATTAATTTGTATCAATAATTATAATGTAAAAATAAAAGAAAATAAAAATTAATATTATAAAAAAATTAAAAATTATATTTATTTATTATTATTTAAAAAAATGCTAATGCATTAGCATGGCCCCTTAATCCATTAAACTTTCATTCCAAACATAGCATACAAATTTTTAAGTAATTCAAAATAACAATAAAAATGGTTAAAGATTTCAGATTCTCTTGTGACTAATTATACCTGATCCTTTTGAGATTATTGGCACGTGGTGATTATCAAATTAAATGGTCATGATTTGTTTGGTAAAATATGTTATTGTTATTTTTGTGAGTTTAAAAAATAGAGTATATGTATTTCGTAAAGTTTATTATTAAATTATTGTTTCATTTTATAACATAATTAATAAAATAGACATAGGTTTAAATTATATTTATTTTTTTGAGAAAAATTTAATAAATTTTCTGGATATATTTTTTCTTTTAATATTGTTATGACCTAAATTTTAAAAATGTGTGATGGTTCATTTAGTGAAATACTTTTAAAAAGCAATCCTACCAATTTTAAAAGTTATTATCAAAATGAAATCTTATGAAATAAGCAGTTTTTTTATTAAAAAAAAATACACTAACAAATCAGAAAAATCTAACTATTTCTTTCTTTCTTTTCATACTTGAAAATAACACTGAAAAAAAAAAAAAAAACTAAGACATGAATTAACAGGAGACAGGGAAACCAAGAGAGATGTAATAGAGGAAAGGGATGATGGTCCTGAGTGATGGTTGTGCTGGTGGGGTGCAATGTGTCAGAATTCAAGTTCTCTTTTTCTTGTCTTTTTTTTTTAAAAAATAGTTTTCTATCTTATTCAACTTTTTTGTTCAGTTCCACAATGCCTCTCCTTACCTCAAATCAGGAGAGGATATGATTCATTAGTTAATCCCACAGATCACATGTTAGGAAAAAATTAAATTGTTGTTAGACTATAAATAAAATAATCATGGTAAGAATTCTTTCTATTCATATGTATTTATTAGTTGCCGTTATTTATATAAATTTTAATTTAATAATATTCCAAATTTATTTATATGAAATGACAAGGTATAATATGATTCGACCAGTGATTTTAGTAATGTGAATATCATGTAGCTAAGTTGCATTAGCTGTAGGACAAATCTGTGGTACCACTGTTGTATGGTACCACAGATGGATCCAACCATTGGATCTAGTTCACAGTTGTCACTAGAGCTAGATCCAATGGTTGGATCCAGCTGTGGTACCATACAACTATGGCACCATAGCTGGATCCTTAGCTGTAATTAAAGTCCGAAATCCAACGAATGAGAAACATTGTAAGTACAAAAAAAAAAGTAATTATTAATATAATAATACTACACATCTTAAATTTTTTATCTTAAAAAATTATCCCAAATGATGTGGTATTTATCAATTGGTTGGTGAGATAATACAATTAATTCACTAAGATCCTGTAAAGAATTATCAACCACTCAATTAATACCACATAATTTAGGATAATTTTTTAAAATAAAAAATTTAAGATGTGTAACATTATTGTTACTAATATTATGTTTACTTTAAAATATTTAATGTATTTTTTAATGACATGACAACTTATATGTCAGACAATCACTCATTGACTGAACTTGAAAAAATGATTAAGAATAAAAGTAATTAACGTCATACAGATAACATTAAATAATTGTGATCCGGAGGTCGATTTTTTAGTTCGGTTCAGATTTTTAGTTTCGGTTCTTTTAAGCTAAAAACCAAATGTTAAATGTTGAACCAAACCAAATGGTTCGGTTTAATTTTCGGATCAAAAGTTACAAAACCTAAACTGAACCGCTAATATTGTTTGGATTTCTGTCCTATATAAAATTTTAGTATATCTCAATGTTTAGGAAATGTTTACATAGAGAAATTTTGTTATAGCCTAACGTTTTTTTGTAAATTTTTCAAAAAGGTCTTTGATCGAAAGTCAATAAGGAAAAATTTCATCGAATTCCTAATTTTTCTTGTTAAATTATATTATGGCGTAGAAGTTTATTTCATTTTATTTATGTTGTGGGCGAAAAGTTTTGATATTAAAAACAGTGATGATGATTTTGAAAATTCTTCATTTTAGTCTAAAATTGTTGCAATTTTGTTTTCTTTTTGCGAATACAAATTTGTAAATTATTTTATTTTTATTTTTGTTTATTATACATTGATTATAGTAGATCTTGTGTGCAGATTAAGCTGAATCGAAAAACTAATTTGTTAATATGAACTGTTTAGCAAATTATCATAAAAAAAGAAAATCGAACGGAGCCAAACTATCAGTTCTGGTTCGATTTTTATTTTCCTTGAAGATCGAATGATATTTTTTTTTAACTTTGGACATTTTTATTTTTCTTAAAGATCGAACGGTTTTTTTTTTTAAAAAAAAAACTTTAGACTGAAACTAAACTAAAGTCGAAGGCTTATCCCAAAACAAAATTGAATCGAACTGAACTGAACTGAACCAAATCGATGCCTACCCTAGTTGAGCTATAGCGGTTGGTGTAGCAACAAAGTAATCCCAACTGAGAAATCGTAATATTACTATTTAGATTTTATCCAATTGATGTGAGCGTTATTGAAGTCGCGACATGTGAATTATTAGTATATTTTTTGTTTGAGAATGACGTGTGAATAATTTGATTGTAAAGTGTCGCATTTCTTTACAAAGAACATGAACAGTACAAATCACAGTATAAGTCTATATAATATGTTTCTTGTTAATGGCTAATTCACTGAGCCAAAAAAAAAACATCATCCACTCTACATATCTACCAAAAGAATGGATCTCATGAATTACTTATCCTTAAAGATATCATACAATTCTCCACCAAAACCAAAGTTCACATATTACAATCACATCAACGAACAAAATATCCCATTCCGTTCTTCTCAAAAGCCAAAAATATGTGCACCCATACAATCTTTAATGGGAACAAATTCATCCTACAACACCAAATCCGCGCCATCATTGTTTACAAACATTATTGATCGTCCTCTTCATCCTTCTGTTGATCCAAAGCATGTCTTCACCGGAAACTTTGCTCCGGTGGACGAGCTTGGCCCGACTGAGTGCCCGGTGGTTGATGGCAAGCTTCCGGACTCTCTAACCGGCACGTACATCCGAAACGGACCAAACCCACAGCACATGCCCCGTGGCCCTCTCCACTTCTTTGAAGGTGATGGCATGCTTCACTCAATGCAATTATCTAAAGGGCGTGCAATTTACAGTAGCCGCTATGTCAAGACTTACAAGTACAAGCTCGAGAGAGATGCCGGTGGCCAAATTTTCCCCAACGTCTTCTCAGGATTTTATGGGCTTGTGGATATGGTTCAATGTGTTGCATCGACAGCAAGAGTGTTGATGGGTCACGTAAATCTCAAGAAAGGATTTGGTTTGGCCAATACAAGTCTTGCTTTCTTTTCGTCTAAGCTTCTTGCTCTTGGTGAGTCCGATTTGCCCTACATTATAAAATGTACTCGAGAAGGCGACATTGAGACTTTAGGGAGATGGGATTTTGATGAAGAATTATTTGCAAGCATGACTGCGCATCCAAAGACAGACATGACCACAAAGGAGACTTTTGCTTTCAAATTTAGCCCCTTTTTTTCCCCTCATCTTACATTCTCCCGTTTTGATGCAAATGGTGTTAAGCAAAAGGATGTGCCTATATTGTCCATAAATCGACCAACTTTCATCCATGATTTTGCTATAACCAAGAGGTTCGCTATTTTCTCAGAGACACAATTAGCCGTTTCAGCAGCAAATGTGATGTTGGGAAAAGGCATGCCGACGGTTTTTGATCCGGAAAAAGTCCCAAGAATTGGGATCATATTGAAGTATGCAAAAAGTGATGCCGAGATGAAGTGGTTTAATGTTCCGGGGTTTAATGCAATGCATGTCTTCAATGCTTGGGAAAATGGAGAGGATGAGGTTGTTCTTATTGCGACAAATGCTACATCCATAGAAAATCTTTTTCTCAAAGTAGACATGGTCCATATCTCGTTGGAGAAGGTGAGAATCAACTTGAGAACAGGAAATGTTTCTAGAAATATTTTATCAGCAAGAAATTTGGAGTTGGGATCCATAAATTCTTCCTATATTGGAAAGAAAAATCGCTATGTTTTTGTAGGAGTGGGTAAAGAAATTCCGAAAATGCAAGGAGTTGTGAAGATTGATCTAGAAAAGGAAATTGAAGTCTCAAGAAGATTTTACGGACCCGGTTGCTTTGGAGGGGAGCCATTATTTGTGCCAAGGAATGGGGATCATGTTGATGCTGCTGATGAAGATGATGGATTTGTAGTGACTTATATTCATGATGAGAATTATGGGGAATCAAAATTTCTTGTAATGGATGCCAAATCACCAAATCTAGACATTGTAGCAGCTGTTAAATTGCCTAGGCGGGTTCCATATGGGTTTCATGGCCTATTTGTTCATGAGGAGAATCACTCAAACCAAAAGAGTTTATGAATCTTTCAAATTATGCTCGATTAATTATTTTATCATTATTATTTCAAAGTTTTAATAGACAAATATTCTCACTATTATAATTTTTAATAACTCACGTGTGTGTACACGCGCACTTGTACATACACACACAATATTAAATAATTGAATACATCAATTAATACTTCAACTAAGTATCTAAATTTAATAAATATAACATTATTGGCTTTTTAAGAGGTGTTAGAAAAGTTTGTAAAATAGAAACTCTAGCTTGGGTTCATTGCAGGCTGCAATGGCCTACAGCCCACATTGCCTCTCAATCCTCCACTTTAATTTATTGAAAATTATTGAATAATATATCTCGGACATGCAGACTCACAGTCACATACATGATTATTTATGATGACAAAAACAAAAATTCTGAAATTTATTACTAATGCTATTAAATGTGAAAGAGAAAAAACACAAAATAATGCAAATAGCATTTTCTCAACAAAAATATTAATATTATACTTTTCTTTCAATAAAACAGGGACCATATTGCCTTTATTTGAACTAAAGCATGGCACTAGAAAAGCATAGAACCTGCTGAATTATTAACATAACCAAAGAAAAGACTACAAATTGAACGTTTCTGAAAGAAGAAATTGAAGGCACATTCTGATTAATTGAGTAGCATAAGCCGAGCCGGATACACAAAACCATGACCAACAAAGAGTGCACATGCAACAGTGGAGATTGATGTTGATTGAGCTAAAGAACTCAGTGCTCAACTTGTACATATGTGTAACATCTTTCTCTTGTACACCATACACTGAATCACAAGTTTGAGAAGACTTTCGGAATCCAACCGTACATTTCGTAATAAACAATTCAAAGAAATACATTATGAATGTTTCATAAATAAAGGTTAAATGCTCCTTTAGTCTTTGAATTTAAATTAATTACTCTACTAGTCCCTATAATTTTAAATACTACCCAAAATGCAAACTCTTGTTATACACGCATTTTCATTAAAATCCACTTTACCACTTTCCATTTTTCTCCCGTTGCAAGTTAGTTTTGCTTAAATTTTAACATATATAGACAAAAAATTATTGTTCATTATTAAAAATAAGATCCAACCACTATAGAAGTAACAATATGGATGTTTTGAATAATTTACGAAAATATAGAGATTGTCTGAGTAATTAGTTTTAACTCTAAATGCCAAAAGACAATTTACCCACGGTATAAAATCATGCATAAATGTATAAACAAATGCTACATTGCAATGGTGGGCTTTCAGCTCAGAGACTATGAGGACAAGAGCAAGGATCAAAGCCAATTCGAGAAGCATATTTGTTGCAGGCCATATCTTTTATTCCTGTATTCCCTTTATTGCTTAATAGAAACTTTGTGTGATCTATGTTATGAATTCAATAAACCATCACCTATGTACAGTGAAATTTCCATGTAAGAGGCCACATTTTAAAGCCGATATCTAAAACTAAAAAATACCACATATCCGTCCTCTTTCAATTTTATTTGTACCAGGTAATTTGTCCAAACCATTGGGACTAATAGAGAATTTACCCGAGTTTATAAAATCGTGCGATAAATAATAAAGAAATGCTGTAATGGGGGAATACTTACCTACAAATTTGCGGCTTTCAGCCAGAGACAGTAAGGAGAAGCGAAAGGATCAAGATGAAACATACAGATTTTAAATTCAACGAGCCGGCTTAATTATGAATGAAACGGAGTATGCCTAATCAATGCAAGGCATCGTATGAAAATTAATCTATTTTATATTGCTTTCCCATCAACAACCGTTTTGTATTTCCATTTGACAAGTAAATTTCTTTATAAAATTTTTCTTATTCTTTGATAGTAAATTCTCTAGTTCAAGGTAAACAAAAGTCCAACTAATTATTCAATACTAGTCATAACGGTAGTCAGTCTTTATGCCTTCTAGCGACTAAAACAGCAATGGCGACCTAACTCCGGTTGTGAATTGTCCTTCCACTTGGTCAGACTTGAACCTGACAATCAGATGAAGATACCCTTGATAAAGATGCCCTAAAAACGCCCTAGATGTGTTCTTGTTAAAGATGAAATCTAAGGGAAGGTGTTAATTTATAATAATGATAAATTTATTAGTTATCACCACCACAACCACAACTAAAGTCGAAAGTACCACCACATCTACATGTCGTATCTAAAACTCTTCTAAAGTATACTGTCAATTTCAATTTCTTCAAATATATACTTATTCCAACTTCAGATGTTTAATTAAATCACAAACAAAATTTCCTATCCTTTTTCTAAATCCTTGATTATTTGATTACCAATGCCTAATAAAAGGATAAGTACCTAATAAAAGGATCAGAACTTAACAGCACTAAATCATACACAAAATAAATTGAAAGATGACCAAAAAAAAAAAAAATTTGTTGCAATCTTCTCACTTTAAAATATATTCTCGTATGGTAGACTTGTGAACACTTATCTCATCATGCGTCTTAAAAAAAATTGTTATAATCTTAAATCTACTAGGATTCTGGATATAAATAATACATAATACCGCCTAGCATTTTGGTAAATATTAGTTCAGAAATCTGCTACTTGTAATAGGGAGATTGTGAGCTTTTTTCTTACTGAAATCAATAAATATCACTTGTCGAACAATATAATAGGAGACTTTTTTGTTATTTGCTTGAATATTTTCTCATAATAAATATATATTTTGTATTCCTAAGAAAAATTATCGAGCAAATAACTCATTTACCCTTTCTTTTCTTTAAATTTTTTGGTGTCGGAGGTTTTTTTGATACCATAAAAACAATAAAAAGTAAGTGGTATATATTAATTTCAATAAAGAAAAATTAACAATCTCTACTTTAATATTCATAGAGATATACGTGCAACGATTTAACTTGATCATCATTGCACTCTAATGGAACTTTTTATTATTGTCAATAGCTTCAACAAAGTGATTTCTAATACATGTTAACAAAAATGTCATCATATCTCATGGATCAGCAAGCAAGCCAGACGCACCCTCCTTTTGTTTACATTTTTGGGGCAATGCAATATGCTTTGGGCACTCAGTTTCGATCCTAAAATTCCAGCCATTGGGCCTTGACGGTCAACAGTATAACTCGTGCTCTCACAAGTCACAACATCTGAGGGTGAATTCGAGCTTCCTTACCGACTCATTTAAATTTGTTATCTCAAAAATATAGAATTCGAATCAGAATTATCTCTATATATATATAAGGGTAGATAGATTTTCT